>NW_026963760.1:0-21863 GCF_036588685.1 Mytilus trossulus | reverse complement strand
TGACTGTTTGGTTATATTTAAAACGCGGTTTTTGATTAATGAAGTTCGATTGGGGTCTATTAAAGACTTTAGGCTGATAATTTAATAACTGTGTCCAAATTATATGTCTTTATCGCGAATATATGGACACCGTTGCATAAGAGTCAAAATATTTTATGAAACAGACTATAAAAATGCTGAAACTAAGAATTCATCATTGCTGTTATGTGTTTTATATGAATTGTGTTCAGAATATTCAATTCGACGATACTAAGGAGAAACATGTATAGCCTTTGATTTTTTACCTAATTTTTAATATTTTACGGTCATTTTGGCACATTTTAGCCATTAAAAATACAAAAAAATCGCTAATGTGAGCAAAAATAAGCCCCCCTTTTTTTAGATATGCATAAATACATTCAGTGTTATCGAGGATGAGGAGAAATTATTAAAGACAGAGTCCTTGACAGAATTCTCGTTTTTACAGTAGCTCGATGAACCCTACCCCTGAGACAGAAGAACAAAAAAACAGTAAAAATTTGATATAGACTATAGTTTCACGGCGATCAGCAATTTTCTTCTGATATAGTTAATCACTTAGTACCTTATTAATTTACCGATCCAATTTCTAAAATATCTCGAAAAATACAGTGATGCGCCAGAAATCGTCATTTTGCTTTAGGTTACAAGGAAGTAATTATTTACATAGGCGACAATGGTAACCTTATTTGGTCCTGCCTTTTCACTATCAAAGATCCATTAAAAAAAGATTCGAATTCTGAATTATCAACACCTTTGGGTGTAATTGCAATGGTCAAACACATATGGTGCCGCAGCTTTTTTGATAGAAAAATGGCATTTTTTAAGGGTACTCAACGGTTCCGGAATTTTCGAAATAGTATGAATGAAGAACACCCCATGCTTAATTTGGCACAGAAAATCTTGCTAGTCTTAGAGAGTTTTCTCTAAATTTCTCGCTATTTCTACACCAATGGCCAACACTCATTTCTCACTATTTCAATTTTAATTTCTAATTACCAAGGCAGCAGAAAATAAATTTACTTCTACCTATTATCTTGGATGTAAAATCTAGGTGGCGCCAGCGATCTATATTTACTTCCTTTTAACCTATACTGACACATATTGAAATAAAATCGGACAACCTTTACGTTAGTCGATTACTATATACTACTGCTGCTTAAGTTCAAAATTTTGGATTAAAGAGACAATTATTCACCATTTAAAATGACTTTCTTTACAGGTACCCCCTTTACAGAAAACGTTACTTTTTACAGACTTGGGACAATTGACCAGCTCATTTTGACTGTTTGGTTATATTTAAAACGCGGTTTTTGATTAATGAAGTTCGATTGGGGTCTATTAAAGACTTTAGGCTGATAATTTAATAACTGTGTCCAAATTATATGTCTTTATCGCGAATATATGGACACCGTTGCATAAGAGTCAAAATATTTTATGAAACAGACTATAAAAATGCTGAAACTAAGAATTCATCATTGCTGTTATGTGTTTTATATGAATTGTGTTCAGAATATTCAATTCGACGATACTAAGGAGAAACATGTATAGCCTTTGATTTTTTACCTAATTTTTAATATTTTACGGTCATTTTGGCACATTTTAGCCATTAAAAATACAAAAAAATCGCTAATGTGAGCAAAAATAAGCCCCCCTTTTTTTAGATATGCATAAATACATTCAGTGTTATCGAGGATGAGGAGAAATTATTAAAGACAGAGTCCTTGACAGAATTCTCGTTTTTACAGTAGCTCGATGAACCCTACCCCTGAGACAGAAGAACAAAAAAACAGTAAAAATTTGATATAGACTATAGTTTCACGGCGATCAGCAATTTTCTTCTGATATAGTTAATCACTTAGTACCTTATTAATTTACCGATCCAATTTCTAAAATATCTCGAAAAATACAGTGATGCGCCAGAAATCGTCATTTTGCTTTAGGTTACAAGGAAGTAATTATTTACATAGGCGACAATGGTAACCTTATTTGGTCCTGCCTTTTCACTATCAAAGATCCATTAAAAAAAGATTCGAATTCTGAATTATCAACACCTTTGGGTGTAATTGCAATGGTCAAACACATATGGTGCCGCAGCTTTTTTGATAGAAAAATGGCATTTTTTAAGGGTACTCAACGGTTCCGGAATTTTCGAAATAGTATGAATGAAGAACACCCCATGCTTAATTTGGCACAGAAAATCTTGCTAGTCTTAGAGAGTTTTCTCTAAATTTCTCGCTATTTCTACACCAATGGCCAACACTCATTTCTCACTATTTCAATTTTAATTTCTAATTACCAAGGCAGCAGAAAATAAATTTACTTCTACCTATTATCTTGGATGTAAAATCTAGGTGGCGCCAGCGATCTATATTTACTTCCTTTTAACCTATACTGACACATATTGAAATAAAATCGGACAACCTTTACGTTAGTCGATTACTATATACTACTGCTGCTTAAGTTCAAAATTTTGGATTAAAGAGACAATTATTCACCATTTAAAATGACTTTCTTTACAGGTACCCCCTTTACAGAAAACGTTACTTTTTACAGACTTGGGACAATTGACCAGCTCATTTTGACTGTTTGGTTATATTTAAAACGCGGTTTTTGATTAATGAAGTTCGATTGGGGTCTATTAAAGACTTTAGGCTGATAATTTAATAACTGTGTCCAAATTATATGTCTTTATCGCGAATATATGGACACCGTTGCATAAGAGTCAAAATATTTTATGAAACAGACTATAAAAATGCTGAAACTAAGAATTCATCATTGCTGTTATGTGTTTTATATGAATTGTGTTCAGAATATTCAATTCGACGATACTAAGGAGAAACATGTATAGCCTTTGATTTTTTACCTAATTTTTAATATTTTACGGTCATTTTGGCACATTTTAGCCATTAAAAATACAAAAAAATCGCTAATGTGAGCAAAAATAAGCCCCCCTTTTTTTAGATATGCATAAATACATTCAGTGTTATCGAGGATGAGGAGAAATTATTAAAGACAGAGTCCTTGACAGAATTCTCGTTTTTACAGTAGCTCGATGAACCCTACCCCTGAGACAGAAGAACAAAAAAACAGTAAAAATTTGATATAGACTATAGTTTCACGGCGATCAGCAATTTTCTTCTGATATAGTTAATCACTTAGTACCTTATTAATTTACCGATCCAATTTCTAAAATATCTCGAAAAATACAGTGATGCGCCAGAAATCGTCATTTTGCTTTAGGTTACAAGGAAGTAATTATTTACATAGGCGACAATGGTAACCTTATTTGGTCCTGCCTTTTCACTATCAAAGATCCATTAAAAAAAGATTCGAATTCTGAATTATCAACACCTTTGGGTGTAATTGCAATGGTCAAACACATATGGTGCCGCAGCTTTTTTGATAGAAAAATGGCATTTTTTAAGGGTACTCAACGGTTCCGGAATTTTCGAAATAGTATGAATGAAGAACACCCCATGCTTAATTTGGCACAGAAAATCTTGCTAGTCTTAGAGAGTTTTCTCTAAATTTCTCGCTATTTCTACACCAATGGCCAACACTCATTTCTCACTATTTCAATTTTAATTTCTAATTACCAAGGCAGCAGAAAATAAATTTACTTCTACCTATTATCTTGGATGTAAAATCTAGGTGGCGCCAGCGATCTATATTTACTTCCTTTTAACCTATACTGACACATATTGAAATAAAATCGGACAACCTTTACGTTAGTCGATTACTATATACTACTGCTGCTTAAGTTCAAAATTTTGGATTAAAGAGACAATTATTCACCATTTAAAATGACTTTCTTTACAGGTACCCCCTTTACAGAAAACGTTACTTTTTACAGACTTGGGACAATTGACCAGCTCATTTTGACTGTTTGGTTATATTTAAAACGCGGTTTTTGATTAATGAAGTTCGATTGGGGTCTATTAAAGACTTTAGGCTGATAATTTAATAACTGTGTCCAAATTATATGTCTTTATCGCGAATATATGGACACCGTTGCATAAGAGTCAAAATATTTTATGAAACAGACTATAAAAATGCTGAAACTAAGAATTCATCATTGCTGTTATGTGTTTTATATGAATTGTGTTCAGAATATTCAATTCGACGATACTAAGGAGAAACATGTATAGCCTTTGATTTTTTACCTAATTTTTAATATTTTACGGTCATTTTGGCACATTTTAGCCATTAAAAATACAAAAAAATCGCTAATGTGAGCAAAAATAAGCCCCCCTTTTTTTAGATATGCATAAATACATTCAGTGTTATCGAGGATGAGGAGAAATTATTAAAGACAGAGTCCTTGACAGAATTCTCGTTTTTACAGTAGCTCGATGAACCCTACCCCTGAGACAGAAGAACAAAAAAACAGTAAAAATTTGATATAGACTATAGTTTCACGGCGATCAGCAATTTTCTTCTGATATAGTTAATCACTTAGTACCTTATTAATTTACCGATCCAATTTCTAAAATATCTCGAAAAATACAGTGATGCGCCAGAAATCGTCATTTTGCTTTAGGTTACAAGGAAGTAATTATTTACATAGGCGACAATGGTAACCTTATTTGGTCCTGCCTTTTCACTATCAAAGATCCATTAAAAAAAGATTCGAATTCTGAATTATCAACACCTTTGGGTGTAATTGCAATGGTCAAACACATATGGTGCCGCAGCTTTTTTGATAGAAAAATGGCATTTTTTAAGGGTACTCAACGGTTCCGGAATTTTCGAAATAGTATGAATGAAGAACACCCCATGCTTAATTTGGCACAGAAAATCTTGCTAGTCTTAGAGAGTTTTCTCTAAATTTCTCGCTATTTCTACACCAATGGCCAACACTCATTTCTCACTATTTCAATTTTAATTTCTAATTACCAAGGCAGCAGAAAATAAATTTACTTCTACCTATTATCTTGGATGTAAAATCTAGGTGGCGCCAGCGATCTATATTTACTTCCTTTTAACCTATACTGACACATATTGAAATAAAATCGGACAACCTTTACGTTAGTCGATTACTATATACTACTGCTGCTTAAGTTCAAAATTTTGGATTAAAGAGACAATTATTCACCATTTAAAATGACTTTCTTTACAGGTACCCCCTTTACAGAAAACGTTACTTTTTACAGACTTGGGACAATTGACCAGCTCATTTTGACTGTTTGGTTATATTTAAAACGCGGTTTTTGATTAATGAAGTTCGATTGGGGTCTATTAAAGACTTTAGGCTGATAATTTAATAACTGTGTCCAAATTATATGTCTTTATCGCGAATATATGGACACCGTTGCATAAGAGTCAAAATATTTTATGAAACAGACTATAAAAATGCTGAAACTAAGAATTCATCATTGCTGTTATGTGTTTTATATGAATTGTGTTCAGAATATTCAATTCGACGATACTAAGGAGAAACATGTATAGCCTTTGATTTTTTACCTAATTTTTAATATTTTACGGTCATTTTGGCACATTTTAGCCATTAAAAATACAAAAAAATCGCTAATGTGAGCAAAAATAAGCCCCCCTTTTTTTAGATATGCATAAATACATTCAGTGTTATCGAGGATGAGGAGAAATTATTAAAGACAGAGTCCTTGACAGAATTCTCGTTTTTACAGTAGCTCGATGAACCCTACCCCTGAGACAGAAGAACAAAAAAACAGTAAAAATTTGATATAGACTATAGTTTCACGGCGATCAGCAATTTTCTTCTGATATAGTTAATCACTTAGTACCTTATTAATTTACCGATCCAATTTCTAAAATATCTCGAAAAATACAGTGATGCGCCAGAAATCGTCATTTTGCTTTAGGTTACAAGGAAGTAATTATTTACATAGGCGACAATGGTAACCTTATTTGGTCCTGCCTTTTCACTATCAAAGATCCATTAAAAAAAGATTCGAATTCTGAATTATCAACACCTTTGGGTGTAATTGCAATGGTCAAACACATATGGTGCCGCAGCTTTTTTGATAGAAAAATGGCATTTTTTAAGGGTACTCAACGGTTCCGGAATTTTCGAAATAGTATGAATGAAGAACACCCCATGCTTAATTTGGCACAGAAAATCTTGCTAGTCTTAGAGAGTTTTCTCTAAATTTCTCGCTATTTCTACACCAATGGCCAACACTCATTTCTCACTATTTCAATTTTAATTTCTAATTACCAAGGCAGCAGAAAATAAATTTACTTCTACCTATTATCTTGGATGTAAAATCTAGGTGGCGCCAGCGATCTATATTTACTTCCTTTTAACCTATACTGACACATATTGAAATAAAATCGGACAACCTTTACGTTAGTCGATTACTATATACTACTGCTGCTTAAGTTCAAAATTTTGGATTAAAGAGACAATTATTCACCATTTAAAATGACTTTCTTTACAGGTACCCCCTTTACAGAAAACGTTACTTTTTACAGACTTGGGACAATTGACCAGCTCATTTTGACTGTTTGGTTATATTTAAAACGCGGTTTTTGATTAATGAAGTTCGATTGGGGTCTATTAAAGACTTTAGGCTGATAATTTAATAACTGTGTCCAAATTATATGTCTTTATCGCGAATATATGGACACCGTTGCATAAGAGTCAAAATATTTTATGAAACAGACTATAAAAATGCTGAAACTAAGAATTCATCATTGCTGTTATGTGTTTTATATGAATTGTGTTCAGAATATTCAATTCGACGATACTAAGGAGAAACATGTATAGCCTTTGATTTTTTACCTAATTTTTAATATTTTACGGTCATTTTGGCACATTTTAGCCATTAAAAATACAAAAAAATCGCTAATGTGAGCAAAAATAAGCCCCCCTTTTTTTAGATATGCATAAATACATTCAGTGTTATCGAGGATGAGGAGAAATTATTAAAGACAGAGTCCTTGACAGAATTCTCGTTTTTACAGTAGCTCGATGAACCCTACCCCTGAGACAGAAGAACAAAAAAACAGTAAAAATTTGATATAGACTATAGTTTCACGGCGATCAGCAATTTTCTTCTGATATAGTTAATCACTTAGTACCTTATTAATTTACCGATCCAATTTCTAAAATATCTCGAAAAATACAGTGATGCGCCAGAAATCGTCATTTTGCTTTAGGTTACAAGGAAGTAATTATTTACATAGGCGACAATGGTAACCTTATTTGGTCCTGCCTTTTCACTATCAAAGATCCATTAAAAAAATATTCGAATTCTGAATTATCAACACCTTTGGGTGTAATTGCAATGGTCAAACACATATGGTGCCGCAGCTTTTTTGATAGAAAAATGGCATTTTTTAAGGGTACTCAACGGTTCCGGAATTTTCGAAATAGTATGAATGAAGAACACCCCATGCTTAATTTGGCACAGAAAATCTTGCTAGTCTTAGAGAGTTTTCTCTAAATTTCTCGCTATTTCTACACCAATGGCCAACACTCATTTCTCACTATTTCAATTTTAATTTCTAATTACCAAGGCAGCAGAAAATAAATTTACTTCTACCTATTATCTTGGATGTAAAATCTAGGTGGCGCCAGCGATCTATATTTACTTCCTTTTAACCTATACTGACACATATTGAAATAAAATCGGACAACCTTTACGTTAGTCGATTACTATATACTACTGCTGCTTAAGTTCAAAATTTTGGATTAAAGAGACAATTATTCACCATTTAAAATGACTTTCTTTACAGGTACCCCCTTTACAGAAAACGTTACTTTTTACAGACTTGGGACAATTGACCAGCTCATTTTGACTGTTTGGTTATATTTAAAACGCGGTTTTTGATTAATGAAGTTCGATTGGGGTCTATTAAAGACTTTAGGCTGATAATTTAATAACTGTGTCCAAATTATATGTCTTTATCGCGAATATATGGACACCGTTGCATAAGAGTCAAAATATTTTATGAAACAGACTATAAAAATGCTGAAACTAAGAATTCATCATTGCTGTTATGTGTTTTATATGAATTGTGTTCAGAATATTCAATTCGACGATACTAAGGAGAAACATGTATAGCCTTTGATTTTTTACCTAATTTTTAATATTTTACGGTCATTTTGGCACATTTTAGCCATTAAAAATACAAAAAAATCGCTAATGTGAGCAAAAATAAGCCCCCCTTTTTTTAGATATGCATAAATACATTCAGTGTTATCGAGGATGAGGAGAAATTATTAAAGACAGAGTCCTTGACAGAATTCTCGTTTTTACAGTAGCTCGATGAACCCTACCCCTGAGACAGAAGAACAAAAAAACAGTAAAAATTTGATATAGACTATAGTTTCACGGCGATCAGCAATTTTCTTCTGATATAGTTAATCACTTAGTACCTTATTAATTTACCGATCCAATTTCTAAAATATCTCGAAAAATACAGTGATGCGCCAGAAATCGTCATTTTGCTTTAGGTTACAAGGAAGTAATTATTTACATAGGCGACAATGGTAACCTTATTTGGTCCTGCCTTTTCACTATCAAAGATCCATTAAAAAAATATTCGAATTCTGAATTATCAACACCTTTGGGTGTAATTGCAATGGTCAAACACATATGGTGCCGCAGCTTTTTTGATAGAAAAATGGCATTTTTTAAGGGTACTCAACGGTTCCGGAATTTTCGAAATAGTATGAATGAAGAACACCCCATGCTTAATTTGGCACAGAAAATCTTGCTAGTCTTAGAGAGTTTTCTCTAAATTTCTCGCTATTTCTACACCAATGGCCAACACTCATTTCTCACTATTTCAATTTTAATTTCTAATTACCAAGGCAGCAGAAAATAAATTTACTTCTACCTATTATCTTGGATGTAAAATCTAGGTGGCGCCAGCGATCTATATTTACTTCCTTTTAACCTATACTGACACATATTGAAATAAAATCGGACAACCTTTACGTTAGTCGATTACTATATACTACTGCTGCTTAAGTTCAAAATTTTGGATTAAAGAGACAATTATTCACCATTTAAAATGACTTTCTTTACAGGTACCCCCTTTACAGAAAACGTTACTTTTTACAGACTTGGGACAATTGACCAGCTCATTTTGACTGTTTGGTTATATTTAAAACGCGGTTTTTGATTAATGAAGTTCGATTGGGGTCTATTAAAGACTTTAGGCTGATAATTTAATAACTGTGTCCAAATTATATGTCTTTATCGCGAATATATGGACACCGTTGCATAAGAGTCAAAATATTTTATGAAACAGACTATAAAAATGCTGAAACTAAGAATTCATCATTGCTGTTATGTGTTTTATATGAATTGTGTTCAGAATATTCAATTCGACGATACTAAGGAGAAACATGTATAGCCTTTGATTTTTTACCTAATTTTTAATATTTTACGGTCATTTTGGCACATTTTAGCCATTAAAAATACAAAAAAATCGCTAATGTGAGCAAAAATAAGCCCCCCTTTTTTTAGATATGCATAAATACATTCAGTGTTATCGAGGATGAGGAGAAATTATTAAAGACAGAGTCCTTGACAGAATTCTCGTTTTTACAGTAGCTCGATGAACCCTACCCCTGAGACAGAAGAACAAAAAAACAGTAAAAATTTGATATAGACTATAGTTTCACGGCGATCAGCAATTTTCTTCTGATATAGTTAATCACTTAGTACCTTATTAATTTACCGATCCAATTTCTAAAATATCTCGAAAAATACAGTGATGCGCCAGAAATCGTCATTTTGCTTTAGGTTACAAGGAAGTAATTATTTACATAGGCGACAATGGTAACCTTATTTGGTCCTGCCTTTTCACTATCAAAGATCCATTAAAAAAAGATTCGAATTCTGAATTATCAACACCTTTGGGTGTAATTGCAATGGTCAAACACATATGGTGCCGCAGCTTTTTTGATAGAAAAATGGCATTTTTTAAGGGTACTCAACGGTTCCGGAATTTTCGAAATAGTATGAATGAAGAACACCCCATGCTTAATTTGGCACAGAAAATCTTGCTAGTCTTAGAGAGTTTTCTCTAAATTTCTCGCTATTTCTACACCAATGGCCAACACTCATTTCTCACTATTTCAATTTTAATTTCTAATTACCAAGGCAGCAGAAAATAAATTTACTTCTACCTATTATCTTGGATGTAAAATCTAGGTGGCGCCAGCGATCTATATTTACTTCCTTTTAACCTATACTGACACATATTGAAATAAAATCGGACAACCTTTACGTTAGTCGATTACTATATACTACTGCTGCTTAAGTTCAAAATTTTGGATTAAAGAGACAATTATTCACCATTTAAAATGACTTTCTTTACAGGTACCCCCTTTACAGAAAACGTTACTTTTTACAGACTTGGGACAATTGACCAGCTCATTTTGACTGTTTGGTTATATTTAAAACGCGGTTTTTGATTAATGAAGTTCGATTGGGGTCTATTAAAGACTTTAGGCTGATAATTTAATAACTGTGTCCAAATTATATGTCTTTATCGCGAATATATGGACACCGTTGCATAAGAGTCAAAATATTTTATGAAACAGACTATAAAAATGCTGAAACTAAGAATTCATCATTGCTGTTATGTGTTTTATATGAATTGTGTTCAGAATATTCAATTCGACGATACTAAGGAGAAACATGTATAGCCTTTGATTTTTTACCTAATTTTTAATATTTTACGGTCATTTTGGCACATTTTAGCCATTAAAAATACAAAAAAATCGCTAATGTGAGCAAAAATAAGCCCCCCTTTTTTTAGATATGCATAAATACATTCAGTGTTATCGAGGATGAGGAGAAATTATTAAAGACAGAGTCCTTGACAGAATTCTCGTTTTTACAGTAGCTCGATGAACCCTACCCCTGAGACAGAAGAACAAAAAAACAGTAAAAATTTGATATAGACTATAGTTTCACGGCGATCAGCAATTTTCTTCTGATATAGTTAATCACTTAGTACCTTATTAATTTACCGATCCAATTTCTAAAATATCTCGAAAAATACAGTGATGCGCCAGAAATCGTCATTTTGCTTTAGGTTACAAGGAAGTAATTATTTACATAGGCGACAATGGTAACCTTATTTGGTCCTGCCTTTTCACTATCAAAGATCCATTAAAAAAAGATTCGAATTCTGAATTATCAACACCTTTGGGTGTAATTGCAATGGTCAAACACATATGGTGCCGCAGCTTTTTTGATAGAAAAATGGCATTTTTTAAGGGTACTCAACGGTTCCGGAATTTTCGAAATAGTATGAATGAAGAACACCCCATGCTTAATTTGGCACAGAAAATCTTGCTAGTCTTAGAGAGTTTTCTCTAAATTTCTCGCTATTTCTACACCAATGGCCAACACTCATTTCTCACTATTTCAATTTTAATTTCTAATTACCAAGGCAGCAGAAAATAAATTTACTTCTACCTATTATCTTGGATGTAAAATCTAGGTGGCGCCAGCGATCTATATTTACTTCCTTTTAACCTATACTGACACATATTGAAATAAAATCGGACAACCTTTACGTTAGTCGATTACTATATACTACTGCTGCTTAAGTTCAAAATTTTGGATTAAAGAGACAATTATTCACCATTTAAAATGACTTTCTTTACAGGTACCCCCTTTACAGAAAACGTTACTTTTTACAGACTTGGGACAATTGACCAGCTCATTTTGACTGTTTGGTTATATTTAAAACGCGGTTTTTGATTAATGAAGTTCGATTGGGGTCTATTAAAGACTTTAGGCTGATAATTTAATAACTGTGTCCAAATTATATGTCTTTATCGCGAATATATGGACACCGTTGCATAAGAGTCAAAATATTTTATGAAACAGACTATAAAAATGCTGAAACTAAGAATTCATCATTGCTGTTATGTGTTTTATATGAATTGTGTTCAGAATATTCAATTCGACGATACTAAGGAGAAACATGTATAGCCTTTGATTTTTTACCTAATTTTTAATATTTTACGGTCATTTTGGCACATTTTAGCCATTAAAAATACAAAAAAATCGCTAATGTGAGCAAAAATAAGCCCCCCTTTTTTTAGATATGCATAAATACATTCAGTGTTATCGAGGATGAGGAGAAATTATTAAAGACAGAGTCCTTGACAGAATTCTCGTTTTTACAGTAGCTCGATGAACCCTACCCCTGAGACAGAAGAACAAAAAAACAGTAAAAATTTGATATAGACTATAGTTTCACGGCGATCAGCAATTTTCTTCTGATATAGTTAATCACTTAGTACCTTATTAATTTACCGATCCAATTTCTAAAATATCTCGAAAAATACAGTGATGCGCCAGAAATCGTCATTTTGCTTTAGGTTACAAGGAAGTAATTATTTACATAGGCGACAATGGTAACCTTATTTGGTCCTGCCTTTTCACTATCAAAGATCCATTAAAAAAAGATTCGAATTCTGAATTATCAACACCTTTGGGTGTAATTGCAATGGTCAAACACATATGGTGCCGCAGCTTTTTTGATAGAAAAATGGCATTTTTTAAGGGTACTCAACGGTTCCGGAATTTTCGAAATAGTATGAATGAAGAACACCCCATGCTTAATTTGGCACAGAAAATCTTGCTAGTCTTAGAGAGTTTTCTCTAAATTTCTCGCTATTTCTACACCAATGGCCAACACTCATTTCTCACTATTTCAATTTTAATTTCTAATTACCAAGGCAGCAGAAAATAAATTTACTTCTACCTATTATCTTGGATGTAAAATCTAGGTGGCGCCAGCGATCTATATTTACTTCCTTTTAACCTATACTGACACATATTGAAATAAAATCGGACAACCTTTACGTTAGTCGATTACTATATACTACTGCTGCTTAAGTTCAAAATTTTGGATTAAAGAGACAATTATTCACCATTTAAAATGACTTTCTTTACAGGTACCCCCTTTACAGAAAACGTTACTTTTTACAGACTTGGGACAATTGACCAGCTCATTTTGACTGTTTGGTTATATTTAAAACGCGGTTTTTGATTAATGAAGTTCGATTGGGGTCTATTAAAGACTTTAGGCTGATAATTTAATAACTGTGTCCAAATTATATGTCTTTATCGCGAATATATGGACACCGTTGCATAAGAGTCAAAATATTTTATGAAACAGACTATAAAAATGCTGAAACTAAGAATTCATCATTGCTGTTATGTGTTTTATATGAATTGTGTTCAGAATATTCAATTCGACGATACTAAGGAGAAACATGTATAGCCTTTGATTTTTTACCTAATTTTTAATATTTTACGGTCATTTTGGCACATTTTAGCCATTAAAAATACAAAAAAATCGCTAATGTGAGCAAAAATAAGCCCCCCTTTTTTTAGATATGCATAAATACATTCAGTGTTATCGAGGATGAGGAGAAATTATTAAAGACAGAGTCCTTGACAGAATTCTCGTTTTTACAGTAGCTCGATGAACCCTACCCCTGAGACAGAAGAACAAAAAAACAGTAAAAATTTGATATAGACTATAGTTTCACGGCGATCAGCAATTTTCTTCTGATATAGTTAATCACTTAGTACCTTATTAATTTACCGATCCAATTTCTAAAATATCTCGAAAAATACAGTGATGCGCCAGAAATCGTCATTTTGCTTTAGGTTACAAGGAAGTAATTATTTACATAGGCGACAATGGTAACCTTATTTGGTCCTGCCTTTTCACTATCAAAGATCCATTAAAAAAAGATTCGAATTCTGAATTATCAACACCTTTGGGTGTAATTGCAATGGTCAAACACATATGGTGCCGCAGCTTTTTTGATAGAAAAATGGCATTTTTTAAGGGTACTCAACGGTTCCGGAATTTTCGAAATAGTATGAATGAAGAACACCCCATGCTTAATTTGGCACAGAAAATCTTGCTAGTCTTAGAGAGTTTTCTCTAAATTTCTCGCTATTTCTACACCAATGGCCAACACTCATTTCTCACTATTTCAATTTTAATTTCTAATTACCAAGGCAGCAGAAAATAAATTTACTTCTACCTATTATCTTGGATGTAAAATCTAGGTGGCGCCAGCGATCTATATTTACTTCCTTTTAACCTATACTGACACATATTGAAATAAAATCGGACAACCTTTACGTTAGTCGATTACTATATACTACTGCTGCTTAAGTTCAAAATTTTGGATTAAAGAGACAATTATTCACCATTTAAAATGACTTTCTTTACAGGTACCCCCTTTACAGAAAACGTTACTTTTTACAGACTTGGGACAATTGACCAGCTCATTTTGACTGTTTGGTTATATTTAAAACGCGGTTTTTGATTAATGAAGTTCGATTGGGGTCTATTAAAGACTTTAGGCTGATAATTTAATAACTGTGTCCAAATTATATGTCTTTATCGCGAATATATGGACACCGTTGCATAAGAGTCAAAATATTTTATGAAACAGACTATAAAAATGCTGAAACTAAGAATTCATCATTGCTGTTATGTGTTTTATATGAATTGTGTTCAGAATATTCAATTCGACGATACTAAGGAGAAACATGTATAGCCTTTGATTTTTTACCTAATTTTTAATATTTTACGGTCATTTTGGCACATTTTAGCCATTAAAAATACAAAAAAATCGCTAATGTGAGCAAAAATAAGCCCCCCTTTTTTTAGATATGCATAAATACATTCAGTGTTATCGAGGATGAGGAGAAATTATTAAAGACAGAGTCCTTGACAGAATTCTCGTTTTTACAGTAGCTCGATGAACCCTACCCCTGAGACAGAAGAACAAAAAAACAGTAAAAATTTGATATAGACTATAGTTTCACGGCGATCAGCAATTTTCTTCTGATATAGTTAATCACTTAGTACCTTATTAATTTACCGATCCAATTTCTAAAATATCTCGAAAAATACAGTGATGCGCCAGAAATCGTCATTTTGCTTTAGGTTACAAGGAAGTAATTATTTACATAGGCGACAATGGTAACCTTATTTGGTCCTGCCTTTTCACTATCAAAGATCCATTAAAAAAAGATTCGAATTCTGAATTATCAACACCTTTGGGTGTAATTGCAATGGTCAAACACATATGGTGCCGCAGCTTTTTTGATAGAAAAATGGCATTTTTTAAGGGTACTCAACGGTTCCGGAATTTTCGAAATAGTATGAATGAAGAACACCCCATGCTTAATTTGGCACAGAAAATCTTGCTAGTCTTAGAGAGTTTTCTCTAAATTTCTCGCTATTTCTACACCAATGGCCAACACTCATTTCTCACTATTTCAATTTTAATTTCTAATTACCAAGGCAGCAGAAAATAAATTTACTTCTACCTATTATCTTGGATGTAAAATCTAGGTGGCGCCAGCGATCTATATTTACTTCCTTTTAACCTATACTGACACATATTGAAATAAAATCGGACAACCTTTACGTTAGTCGATTACTATATACTACTGCTGCTTAAGTTCAAAATTTTGGATTAAAGAGACAATTATTCACCATTTAAAATGACTTTCTTTACAGGTACCCCCTTTACAGAAAACGTTACTTTTTACAGACTTGGGACAATTGACCAGCTCATTTTGACTGTTTGGTTATATTTAAAACGCGGTTTTTGATTAATGAAGTTCGATTGGGGTCTATTAAAGACTTTAGGCTGATAATTTAATAACTGTGTCCAAATTATATGTCTTTATCGCGAATATATGGACACCGTTGCATAAGAGTCAAAATATTTTATGAAACAGACTATAAAAATGCTGAAACTAAGAATTCATCATTGCTGTTATGTGTTTTATATGAATTGTGTTCAGAATATTCAATTCGACGATACTAAGGAGAAACATGTATAGCCTTTGATTTTTTACCTAATTTTTAATATTTTACGGTCATTTTGGCACATTTTAGCCATTAAAAATACAAAAAAATCGCTAATGTGAGCAAAAATAAGCCCCCCTTTTTTTAGATATGCATAAATACATTCAGTGTTATCGAGGATGAGGAGAAATTATTAAAGACAGAGTCCTTGACAGAATTCTCGTTTTTACAGTAGCTCGATGAACCCTACCCCTGAGACAGAAGAACAAAAAAACAGTAAAAATTTGATATAGACTATAGTTTCACGGCGATCAGCAATTTTCTTCTGATATAGTTAATCACTTAGTACCTTATTAATTTACCGATCCAATTTCTAAAATATCTCGAAAAATACAGTGATGCGCCAGAAATCGTCATTTTGCTTTAGGTTACAAGGAAGTAATTATTTACATAGGCGACAATGGTAACCTTATTTGGTCCTGCCTTTTCACTATCAAAGATCCATTAAAAAAAGATTCGAATTCTGAATTATCAACACCTTTGGGTGTAATTGCAATGGTCAAACACATATGGTGCCGCAGCTTTTTTGATAGAAAAATGGCATTTTTTAAGGGTACTCAACGGTTCCGGAATTTTCGAAATAGTATGAATGAAGAACACCCCATGCTTAATTTGGCACAGAAAATCTTGCTAGTCTTAGAGAGTTTTCTCTAAATTTCTCGCTATTTCTACACCAATGGCCAACACTCATTTCTCACTATTTCAATTTTAATTTCTAATTACCAAGGCAGCAGAAAATAAATTTACTTCTACCTATTATCTTGGATGTAAAATCTAGGTGGCGCCAGCGATCTATATTTACTTCCTTTTAACCTATACTGACACATATTGAAATAAAATCGGACAACCTTTACGTTAGTCGATTACTATATACTACTGCTGCTTAAGTTCAAAATTTTGGATTAAAGAGACAATTATTCACCATTTAAAATGACTTTCTTTACAGGTACCCCCTTTACAGAAAACGTTACTTTTTACAGACTTGGGACAATTGACCAGCTCATTTTGACTGTTTGGTTATATTTAAAACGCGGTTTTTGATTAATGAAGTTCGATTGGGGTCTATTAAAGACTTTAGGCTGATAATTTAATAACTGTGTCCAAATTATATGTCTTTATCGCGAATATATGGACACCGTTGCATAAGAGTCAAAATATTTTATGAAACAGACTATAAAAATGCTGAAACTAAGAATTCATCATTGCTGTTATGTGTTTTATATGAATTGTGTTCAGAATATTCAATTCGACGATACTAAGGAGAAACATGTATAGCCTTTGATTTTTTACCTAATTTTTAATATTTTACGGTCATTTTGGCACATTTTAGCCATTAAAAATACAAAAAAATCGCTAATGTGAGCAAAAATAAGCCCCCCTTTTTTTAGATATGCATAAATACATTCAGTGTTATCGAGGATGAGGAGAAATTATTAAAGACAGAGTCCTTGACAGAATTCTCGTTTTTACAGTAGCTCGATGAACCCTACCCCTGAGACAGAAGAACAAAAAAACAGTAAAAATTTGATATAGACTATAGTTTCACGGCGATCAGCAATTTTCTTCTGATATAGTTAATCACTTAGTACCTTATTAATTTACCGATCCAATTTCTAAAATATCTCGAAAAATACAGTGATGCGCCAGAAATCGTCATTTTGCTTTAGGTTACAAGGAAGTAATTATTTACATAGGCGACAATGGTAACCTTATTTGGTCCTGCCTTTTCACTATCAAAGATCCATTAAAAAAAGATTCGAATTCTGAATTATCAACACCTTTGGGTGTAATTGCAATGGTCAAACACATATGGTGCCGCAGCTTTTTTGATAGAAAAATGGCATTTTTTAAGGGTACTCAACGGTTCCGGAATTTTCGAAATAGTATGAATGAAGAACACCCCATGCTTAATTTGGCACAGAAAATCTTGCTAGTCTTAGAGAGTTTTCTCTAAATTTCTCGCTATTTCTACACCAATGGCCAACACTCATTTCTCACTATTTCAATTTTAATTTCTAATTACCAAGGCAGCAGAAAATAAATTTACTTCTACCTATTATCTTGATGTAAAATCTAGGTGGCGCCAGCGATCTATATTTACTTCCTTTTAACCTATACTGACACATATTGAAATAAAATCGGACAACCTTTACGTTAGTCGATTACTATATACTACTGCTGCTTAAGTTCAAAATTTTGGATTAAAGAGACAATTATTCACCATTTAAAATGACTTTCTTTACAGGTACCCCCTTTACAGAAAACGTTACTTTTTACAGACTTGGGACAATTGACCAGCTCATTTTGACTGTTTGGTTATATTTAAAACGCGGTTTTTGATTAATGAAGTTCGATTGGGGTCTATTAAAGACTTTAGGCTGATAATTTAATAACTGTGTCCAAATTATATGTCTTTATCGCGAATATATGGACACCGTTGCATAAGAGTCAAAATATTTTATGAAACAGACTATAAAAATGCTGAAACTAAGAATTCATCATTGCTGTTATGTGTTTTATATGAATTGTGTTCAGAATATTCAATTCGACGATACTAAGGAGAAACATGTATAGCCTTTGATTTTTTACCTAATTTTTAATATTTTACGGTCATTTTGGCACATTTTAGCCATTAAAAATACAAAAAAATCGCTAATGTGAGCAAAAATAAGCCCCCCTTTTTTTAGATATGCATAAATACATTCAGTGTTATCGAGGATGAGGAGAAATTATTAAAGACAGAGTCCTTGACAGAATTCTCGTTTTTACAGTAGCTCGATGAACCCTACCCCTGAGACAGAAGAACAAAAAAACAGTAAAAATTTGATATAGACTATAGTTTCACGGCGATCAGCAATTTTCTTCTGATATAGTTAATCACTTAGTACCTTATTAATTTACCGATCCAATTTCTAAAATATCTCGAAAAATACAGTGATGCGCCAGAAATCGTCATTTTGCTTTATACTGACACATATTGAAATAAAATCGGACAACCTTTACGTTAGTCGATTACTATATACTACTGCTGCTTAAGTTCAAAATTTTGGATTAAAGAGACAATTATTCACCATTTAAAATGACTTTCTTTACAGGTACCCCCTTTACAGAAAACGTTACTTTTTACAGACTTGGGACAATTGACCAGCTCATTTTGACTGTTTGGTTATATTTAAAACGCGGTTTTTGATTAATGAAGTTCGATTGGGGTCTATTAAAGACTTTAGGCTGATAATTTAATAACTGTGTCCAAATTATATGTCTTTATCGCGAATATATGGACACCGTTGCATAAGAGTCAAAATATTTTATGAAACAGACTATAAAAATGCTGAAACTAAGAATTCATCATTGCTGTTATGTGTTTTATATGAATTGTGTTCAGAATATTCAATTCGACGATACTAAGGAGAAACATGTATAGCCTTTGATTTTTTACCTAATTTTTAATATTTTACGGTCATTTTGGCACATTTTAGCCATTAAAAATACAAAAAAATCGCTAATGTGAGCAAAAATAAGCCCCCCTTTTTTTAGATATGCATAAATACATTCAGTGTTATCGAGGATGAGGAGAAATTATTAAAGACAGAGTCCTTGACAGAATTCTCGTTTTTACAGTAGCTCGATGAACCCTACCCCTGAGACAGAAGAACAAAAAAACAGTAAAAATTTGATATAGACTATAGTTTCACGGCGATCAGCAATTTTCTTCTGATATAGTTAATCACTTAGTACCTTATTAATTTACCGATCCAATTTCTAAAATATCTCGAAAAATACAGTGATGCGCCAGAAATCGTCATTTTGCTTTAGGTTACAAGGAAGTAATTATTTACATAGGCGACAATGGTAACCTTATTTGGTCCTGCCTTTTCACTATCAAAGATCCATTAAAAAAAGATTCGAATTCTGAATTATCAACACCTTTGGGTGTAATTGCAATGGTCAAACACATATGGTGCCGCAGCTTTTTTGATAGAAAAATGGCATTTTTTAAGGGTACTCAACGGTTCCGGAATTTTCGAAATAGTATGAATGAAGAACACCCCATGCTTAATTTGGCACAGAAAATCTTGCTAGTCTTAGAGAGTTTTCTCTAAATTTCTCGCTATTTCTACACCAATGGCCAACACTCATTTCTCACTATTTCAATTTTAATTTCTAATTACCAAGGCAGCAGAAAATAAATTTACTTCTACCTATTATCTTGGATGTAAAATCTAGGTGGCGCCAGCGATCTATATTTACTTCCTTTTAACCTATACTGACACATATTGAAATAAAATCGGACAACCTTTACGTTAGTCGATTACTATATACTACTGCTGCTTAAGTTCAAAATTTTGGATTAAAGAGACAATTATTCACCATTTAAAATGACTTTCTTTACAGGTACCCCCTTTACAGAAAACGTTACTTTTTACAGACTTGGGACAATTGACCAGCTCATTTTGACTGTTTGGTTATATTTAAAACGCGGTTTTTGATTAATGAAGTTCGATTGGGGTCTATTAAAGACTTTAGGCTGATAATTTAATAACTGTGTCCAAATTATATGTCTTTATCGCGAATATATGGACACCGTTGCATAAGAGTCAAAATATTTTATGAAACAGACTATAAAAATGCTGAAACTAAGAATTCATCATTGCTGTTATGTGTTTTATATGAATTGTGTTCAGAATATTCAATTCGACGATACTAAGGAGAAACATGTATAGCCTTTGATTTTTTACCTAATTTTTAATATTTTACGGTCATTTTGGCACATTTTAGCCATTAAAAATACAAAAAAATCGCTAATGTGAGCAAAAATAAGCCCCCCTTTTTTTAGATATGCATAAATACATTCAGTGTTATCGAGGATGAGGAGAAATTATTAAAGACAGAGTCCTTGACAGAATTCTCGTTTTTACAGTAGCTCGATGAACCCTACCCCTGAGACAGAAGAACAAAAAAACAGTAAAAATTTGATATAGACTATAGTTTCACGGCGATCAGCAATTTTCTTCTGATATAGTTAATCACTTAGTACCTTATTAATTTACCGATCCAATTTCTAAAATATCTCGAAAAATACAGTGATGCGCCAGAAATCGTCATTTTGCTTTAGGTTACAAGGAAGTAATTATTTACATAGGCGACAATGGTAACCTTATTTGGTCCTGCCTTTTCACTATCAAAGATCCATTAAAAAAAGATTCGAATTCTGAATTATCAACACCTTTGGGTGTAATTGCAATGGTCAAACACATATGGTGCCGCAGCTTTTTTGATAGAAAAATGGCATTTTTTAAGGGTACTCAACGGTTCCGGAATTTTCGAAATAGTATGAATGAAGAACACCCCATGCTTAATTTGGCACAGAAAATCTTGCTAGTCTTAGAGAGTTTTCTCTAAATTTCTCGCTATTTCTACACCAATGGCCAACACTCATTTCTCACTATTTCAATTTTAATTTCTAATTACCAAGGCAGCAGAAAATAAATTTACTTCTACCTATTATCTTGGATGTAAAATCTAGGTGGCGCCAGCGATCTATATTTACTTCCTTTTAACCTATACTGACACATATTGAAATAAAATCGGACAACCTTTACGTTAGTCGATTACTATATACTACTGCTGCTTAAGTTCAAAATTTTGGATTAAAGAGACAATTATTCACCATTTAAAATGACTTTCTTTACAGGTACCCCCTTTACAGAAAACGTTACTTTTTACAGACTTGGGACAATTGACCAGCTCATTTTGACTGTTTGGTTATATTTAAAACGCGGTTTTTGATTAATGAAGTTCGATTGGGGTCTATTAAAGACTTTAGGCTGATAATTTAATAACTGTGTCCAAATTATATGTCTTTATCGCGAATATATGGACACCGTTGCATAAGAGTCAAAATATTTTATGAAACAGACTATAAAAATGCTGAAACTAAGAATTCATCATTGCTGTTATGTGTTTTA
>NW_026963759.1:10000-15000 GCF_036588685.1 Mytilus trossulus | reverse complement strand
GCTACCGCATGCGATGGGAAAAAAAAAAAAAAAAAAAAAAAAAAAATTTTCATCGGGCTTACCCGCGGCTGAGAAGGGACGTGGTCGTCCTCGATAGCGGGGCTACCGCATGCGATGGGAAATTTTTTTTTTTTTTTTTTTTTTTTTTTTTTTCATCGGGCTTACCCGCGGCTGAGAAGGGACGTGGTCGACCTCGATAGCGGGGCTACCGCATGCGATGGGAAAAAAAAAAAAAAAAAAAAAAAAAAAATTTTTCATCGGGCTTACCCGCGGCTGAGAAGGTACGTGGTCGACCTCGATAGCGGGGCTACCGCATGCGATGGGAAAAAAAAAAAAAAAAAAAAAAAAAAAATTTTCATCGGGCTTACCCGCGGCTGAGAAGGGACGTGGTCGACCTCGATAGCGGGGCTACCGCATGCGATGGGAAAAAAAAAAAAAAAAAAAAAAAAAAAAAATTTTCATCGGGCTTACCCGCGGCTGAGAAGGGACGTGGTCGACCTCGATAGCGGGGCTACCGCATGCGATGGGGAAAAAAAAAAAAAAAAAAAAAAAAAAATTTTCATCGGGCTTACCCGCGGCTGTGAAGGGACGTGGTCGTCCTCGATAGCGGGGCTACCGCATGCGATGGGAAAATTTTTTTTTTTTTTCATCGGGCTTACCCGCGGCTGAGAAGGGACGTGGTCGACCTGATAGCGGTGCTACCGCATGCAATGGGGAAAAAAAAATCTTTTTTCAGCGGGCTTACCCGCGGCTGAGAAGGTACCGCGGGTATCAGTGTACGTGGTCGACCCGATAGCGGGCTACCGCGGGTAAAGGGACGTGGACGGCCGTGCTAGCGGGCTACCGCGGGTATCATCGTACGTGGTCGACCCGATAGCGAGCTACCGCGGGTAAAGGGACGTGGACGGCCGTGCTAGCGGGCTACCGCGGGTATCATCGTACGTGGTCGACCCGATAGCGGGCTACCGCGGGTAAAGGGACGTGGACGGCCGTGCTAGCGGGCTACCGCGGGTATCATCGTACGTGGTCGACCCGATAGCGAGCTACCGCGGGTAAAGGGACGTGGACGGCCGTGCTAGCGGGCTACCGCGGGTATCATCGTACGTGGTCGACCCGATAGCGGGCTACCGCGGGTAAAGGGACGTGGACGGCCGTGCTAGCGGGCTACCGCGGGTATCATCGTACGTGGTCGACCCGATAGCGAGCTACCGCGGGTAAAGGGACGTGGACGGCCGTGCTAGCGGGCTACCGCGGGTATCATCGTACGTGGTCGACCCGATAGCGAGCTACCGCGGGTAAAGGGACGTGGACGGCCGTGCTAGCGGGCTACCGTAAGAAGGGACGTGGTCGACCCGATAGCGGGCTACCGCAGGTAAAGGTACGTCGACGGCCTCGGTAGCGAGCTACCGCGGGTAAGAAGGGACGTGGTCGACCCGATAGCGGGCTATCGCAGGTAAAGGAACGTCGACGGCCTCGGTAGCCAGCTACCGCGGGTAAGGAGGGGACGTGGTCGACCCGATAGCGGGCCATCGCAGGCAAAGGAACGTCGACGGCCTCGGTAGCCAGCTACCGCGGGTAAGGAGGGGACGTGGTCGACCCGATAGCGGGCCATCGCAGGCAAAGGAACGTCGACGGCCTCGGTAGCCAGCTACCGCGGGTAAGGAGGGGACGTGGTCGACCCGATAGCGGGCCATCGCAGGCAAAGGAACGTCGACGGCCTCGGTAGCCAGCTACCGCGGGTAAGGAGGGGACGTGGTCGACCCGATAGCGGGCCATCGCAGGCAAAGGAACGTCGACGGCCTCGGTAGCCAGCTACCGCGGGTAAGGAGGGGACGTGGTCGACCTGATAGCGGGCTATCGCAGGTAAGGGAACGTCGACGGCCTCGGTAGCCAGCTACCGTGGGTAAGAAGGGACGTGGTCGACCTGACAGCGGGCTAGCGCGGGTATAAGTGTACGTGGACGGCCTGATAGCGGGCTACCACGGGCTTATGCGGGTCTTCACGTGCCTACGTAGACTTTAACCCGCGGTAGCCCGCAAAAGGCCGACCACATACCTTTACCTGCGGTAGAGACCCGTGATCGCCCGCTACCAGACAGGCCGACCACGTACCTACACGTATCGAGGAATAATGCCAGCCTGGGTCCTGACACGGCCTAAGTAACAGGCTTTAGGGTTAGGGTTAGGGTTAGGGTTAGGGTTAGGGTTAGGGTTAGGGTTAATTTAGGGTTAGGGTTAATTTAGGGTTAGGGTTAGGGTTAGGGTTAATTTAGGGTTAGGGTTAATTTAGGGTTAGGGTTAGGGTTAGGGTTAATTTAGGGTTAGGGTTAGGGTTAGGGTTAGGGTTAATTTAGGGTTAGGGTTAGGGTTAGGGTTAGGGTTAGGGTTAGGGTTAGGGTTAGGGTTAGGGTTAGGGTTAGGGTTAGGGTTAGGGTTAGGGTTAGGGTTAGGGTTAGGGTTAGGGTTAGGGTTAGGGTTAGGGTTAGGGACGGGCATCGTCAAGAGGCGGCTTAGGGTTAGGGTGTACGATGCCTGCCTGCCTTCGTTACGTTACGTTACATGAAATGTGATCGTTTCATCGAGAGACCTGCTGTACTATTCTTACGTGCGGCTTCCCGATGAAAAATTGTCAACCTGTAACACTTTTTGACTAGGCTATGGCTTTGGCCGGCCGCCGATGGTCGAGAGACCCGCGGTAACCTGTCCGCGTCTCACGTGCGACATCCCGATGAAAATTTCACCCACGTAAAAAATATTTACCGAGGGTATTGTTTGCCGGCCTGGATGGTCGAGAGACCCGCGGTAGCTCGCCTGCGTCTAACGTGCGGCTTCCCGATGAAAATTTCACCCTTCTAAAAAATTTTTTACCGAGGGTATAGTTTGACGGCCTCGATGTGTCGAGAGACCCACGGTAGCCTGTCCGCATCTTACGTGCGGCTTCCCGATGAACATTTCAGCCTTGTAAAATTTTTTTTACCGAGGGTACAGTTAGACGGCCTCGATGGTCGAGAGACCCGCAGGAGCCTGCCTGCGTCTAACGTACGGCTTCCCGATGAACATTTCAGCCTTGTAAATTTTTTTACCGAGGGTATAGTTAGACGGCCTCGATGTGTCGAGAGACCCGCGGTAGCCTGCCTCGTCTAACGTGCGGCTTCCCGATGAACATGTCACCCTTCTAAATTTTTTTTACCGAGGGTATAGTTTGACGGCCTCGATGTGTCGAGAGACCCACGGTAGCCTGCCTGCGTCTATCGTGCGGCTTCCCGATGAACATTTCAGCCTTGTAAATTTTTTTTTACCGAGGGTACAGTTAGACGGCCTCGATGGTCGAGAGACCCGCGGTAGCCTGCCTGCGTCTATCGTGCGGCTTCCCGATGAAAATTTCACCCTTGTAAAAATTTTTTACCGAGGGTATAGTTTGAAGGCCTCGATGGTCGAGAGACCCGCGGTAGCCTGTCCGCATCTTACGTGCGGCTTCCCGATGAACATTTCAGCCTTGTAAATTTTTTTTTACCGAGGGTACAGTTAGACGGCCTCGATGGTCGAGAGACCCGCAATAGCCTGCCTGCGTCTAACGTACGGCTTCCCGATGAACATTTCAGCCTTGTAAATTTTTTTTTACCGAGGGTACAGTTAGACGGCCTCGATGGTCGAGAGACCCGCAGTAGCCTGCCTGCGTCTAACGTACGGCTTCCCGATGAACATTTCAGCCTTGTAAAATTTTTTTTACCGCGGGTACAGTTAGACGGCTTCGATGGTCGAGAGACCCGCGGTAGCCTGCCTGCGTCTAACGTGCGGCTTCCCGATGAAAATTTCACCCTTCTAAAATTTTTTTACCGAGGGTATAGTTTGACGGCCTCGATGTGTCGAGAGACCCACGGTAGCCTGCCTGCGTCTATCGTGCGGCTTCCCGATGAACATTTCAGCCTTGTAAATTTTTTTTTACCGAGGGTACAGTTAGACGGCCTCGATGGTCGAGAGACCCGCAATAGCCTGCCTGCGTCTAACGTACGGCTTCCCGATGAACATTTCAGCCTTGTAAATTTTTTTTTACCGAGGGTACAGTTAGACGGCCTCGATGGTCGAGAGACCCGCAGTAGCCTGCCTGCGTCTAACGTACGGCTTCCCGATGAACATTTCAGCCTTGTAAAATTTTTTTTACCGCGGGTACAGTTAGACGGCTTCGATGGTCGAGAGACCCGCGGTAGCCTGCCTGCGTCTAACGTGCGGCTTCCCGATGAAAATTTCACCCTTCTAAAATTTTTTTACCGAGGGTATAGTTTGACGGCCTCGATGTGTCGAGAGACCCACGGTAGCCTGCCTGCGTCTATCGTGCGGCTTCCCGATGAACATTTCAGCCTTGTAAATTTTTTTTTACCGAGGGTACAGTCAGACGGCCTCGATGGTCGAGAGACCCGCAGTAGCTTGCCTGCGTCTAACGTACGGCTTCCCGATGAACATTTCAGCCTTGTAAATTTTTTTTTACCGAGGGTACAGTTAGACGGCCTCGATGGTCGAGAGACCCGCAATAGCCTGCCTGCGTCTAACGTACGGCTTCCCGATGAACATTTCAGCCTTGTAAATTTTTTTTTACCGAGGGTACAGTTAGACGGCCTCGATGGTCGAGAGACCCGCAGTAGCCTGCCTGCGTCTAACGTACGGCTTCCCGATGAACATTTCAGCCTTGTAAATTTTTTTTTACCGAGGGTACAGTTAGACGGCTTCGATGGTCGAGAGACCCGCGGTAGCCTGCCTCGTCTAACGTGCGGCTTCTTGATGAACATTTCAGCCTTGTAAATTTTTTGTTCCGAGGGTACAGTTAGACGGCCTCGATGGTCGAGAGACCCGCGGTAGCCTGCCTGCGTCTAACGTGCGGCTTCCCGATGAATATTTCACCCTCGTAAAATTTTTTTACCGAGGGTATAGTTTGAAGGCCTCGATGGTCGAGAGACCCGCGGTAGCCTGTCCGCATCTAACGTGCGGCTTACCGATGAAAATTTC
>NW_026963758.1:0-22500 GCF_036588685.1 Mytilus trossulus | reverse complement strand
CTCCACAAGGTCATTGCAAAAGACCCTATGGGTCAAGGACCTTTTGTTTAAGAGTTTTGCTTAAAAATGGCTTTCTAAAAACCATCGATGGGAGTTATGTCCCTTACATGATGGTAAAATCAATATAGTCATAATGTAAAAAAAGTTGCCCCTTGAAGTACCAAGCATTTTTCACTGCTTAATTTTTTTGTATCTATAACCGTTCAAGAGTTATAGGGAAATCAAAGACATATGAAAATCTAAAATATGACCTTGACCTTTGACCTTGACCTAATTTTCTAAGTTAGGAATCAGGGGACTCAAATAAAAACATTCCAGGGTTATACGGTTAACGGTTTATGAGTTAAAAAAACATACCGACAAATTTATTCCGTAAAGATAGATAACTCCTATAAAATTTCTTCGAATCGCTTCGATCCAAATACGCCAAAAATTACTGAGGATGTAACGAACAATTTGTAAAAAGAATTTTGTCGCTTTCTTATTTTGTTACGAAGGAGATGCACACACATGACAAACAGTGAATAGGGAGATAACTCTTACAAAGAAAATGGTTCGGCTTAGCAGGGTGAAATTTAAAAGCGCATAAACTATACGATACAATATGAAAAAAATCTAAGCGACATATTGCGAAACAAACATTTATCGCAAGAACAAAATTTGGCGGAAAAAAATAATAATAATAATAATAAATATAAATCAATTGCTTTAAAAAAGCAATTGTAGGGGGTCTTTCCCCCTTTAAAATTAATTGAATTTGGGGGTGGGGGGGGGGGGGTGTTTGTTTGTTTGTTTGTTTGTTTGTTTGTTTGTTTCTGTATGGGGTTTATATTATTGTTACCGGAAAAGGTTCATGTTTAGTTTGGAAAGTTTTTCTTTTATTTTAGGTACAGCGCGCGCGCCACATCACGTGACACGGGTTTATAATAACGAAAAGATAGTCTTTTTATTTCTCTTTAGGTGGGGACGTTGGACAGACAACATCTATAGAGATGGAATGTACACAATGTAATTTCTTTTGTCATTGTAGGAAATTGACATCTTGTTGACAGTTCACGGGCAGTGCATGTTTTGGATTTAATTGATCCGGTGTAACTTTTAAACCCATTTATTGATTACATTCTGATATTGTACATTTTTCAGCACCTGTTTGTAACACAGATTAGTATTTCAATCTCGGAGCGGACATTTTGTTGTAGGTTTTTACTGAGATTAACGGACCTAGCAAGCGATTTTTACGGCATTGCCATTTCTTTTCTCTAGGAAAAGCTGTGAGAGATATCTGCACAAAGTTTTTTTATAAACTTTCAGTACATGTATGCTCTGCTGACTGCAAATTTTGAGGTCGATTGTACTTGTAGTTTCAGAGAACATGTGGATTTTTTTTTTTCAGAAGTGACGCAAGAACAATATTAAATTTCAATTTTTCTTGAATAATTGAGAGTTTGTTCCTTCAATAAACTGTCATGATTAAACAGTCATACATATTGATTGATTGATTGATTGATTGATTGATTGATTGATTAGTTGGTTGGTTGGTTGGTTAAACACATTGGATAGGGTCAATTGAAACACGGAAAAAGACACAAAGAAGATCTTGGACCCTATATTAAACACATGAGACGGAAACATGATTGGTTGATCATGATCATGATTGATTGATTGATTGATTGATTGATTGATTAGTTGGTTGGTTGGTTGGTTGGTTGGTTGGTTGGTTGGTTGGTTGGTTGGTTAAACACGTTGGATAGGGTCAATTGAAACACGGAAAAAGACACAAAGAAGATCTTGGACCCTATATTAAACACATGAGACGGAAACATGATTGGTTGATCATGATCATGATTGATTGATTGATTGATTGATTGATTGATTGATTGATTGATTGTTTGATTGGTTGGTTGGTTGGTTGGTTGGTTGAACCCTATAAGAAACACATGAGACGGAAACATGATTGATTGATTGATCATGATCATTATTGGTTGATTGATCATGATCATGATTGATTGATTGATTGATTGATTGATTGATTGATTGGTTGGTTGGTTGGTTGGTTGGTTGGTTGGTTGGTTGGTTGAAATTCAAACACACATAAAACTGTTTAAATAGTGCCAAAACCACATAATTTGATGACCTTGACCTTTGACCTTGTAACCTTCGTCAAGGTCATTGCTCCACAAGGTCATTGCAAAAGACCCTATGGGTCAAGGACCTTTTGTTTAAGAGTTTTGCTTAAAAATGGCTTTCTAAAAACCATCGATGGGAGTTATGTCCCTTACATGATGGTAAAATCAATATAGTCATAATGTAAAAAAAGTTGCCCCTTGAAGTACCAAGCATTTTTCACTGCTTAATTTTTTTGTATCTATAACCGTTCAAGAGTTATAGGGAAATCAAAGACATATGAAAATCTAAAATATGACCTTGACCTTTGACCTTGACCTAATTTTCTAAGTTAGGAATCAGGGGACTCAAATAAAAACATTCCAGGGTTATACGGTTAACGGTTTATGAGTTAAAAAAACATACCGACAAATTTATTCCGTAAAGATAGATAACTCCTATAAAATTTCTTCGAATCGCTTCGATCCAAATACGCCAAAAATTACTGAGGATGTAACGAACAATTTGTAAAAAGAATTTTGTCGCTTTCTTATTTTGTTACGAAGGAGATGCACACACATGACAAACAGTGAATAGGGAGATAACTCTTACAAAGAAAATGGTTCGGCTTAGCAGGGTGAAATTTAAAAGCGCATAAACTATACGATACAATATGAAAAAAATCTAAGCGACATATTGCGAAACAAACATTTATCGCAAGAACAAAATTTGGCGGAAAAAAATAATAATAATAATAATAAATATAAATCAATTGCTTTAAAAAAGCAATTGTAGGGGGTCTTTCCCCCTTTAAAATTAATTGAATTTGGGGGTGGGGGGGGGGGGGGTGTTTGTTTGTTTGTTTGTTTGTTTGTTTGTTTGTTTCTGTATGGGGTTTATATTATTGTTACCGGAAAAGGTTCATGTTTAGTTTGGAAAGTTTTTCTTTTATTTTAGGTACAGCGCGCGCGCCACATCACGTGACACGGGTTTATAATAACGAAAAGATAGTCTTTTTATTTCTCTTTAGGTGGGGACGTTGGACAGACAACATCTATAGAGATGGAATGTACACAATGTAATTTCTTTTGTCATTGTAGGAAATTGACATCTTGTTGACAGTTCACGGGCAGTGCATGTTTTGGATTTAATTGATCCGGTGTAACTTTTAAACCCATTTATTGATTACATTCTGATATTGTACATTTTTCAGCACCTGTTTGTAACACAGATTAGTATTTCAATCTCGGAGCGGACATTTTGTTGTAGGTTTTTACTGAGATTAACGGACCTAGCAAGCGATTTTTACGGCATTGCCATTTCTTTTCTCTAGGAAAAGCTGTGAGAGATATCTGCACAAAGTTTTTTTATAAACTTTCAGTACATGTATGCTCTGCTGACTGCAAATTTTGAGGTCGATTGTACTTGTAGTTTCAGAGAACATGTGGATTTTTTTTTTTCAGAAGTGACGCAAGAACAATATTAAATTTCAATTTTTCTTGAATAATTGAGAGTTTGTTCCTTCAATAAACTGTCATGATTAAACAGTCATACATATTGATTGATTGATTGATTGATTGATTGATTGATTGATTAGTTGGTTGGTTGGTTGGTTAAACACATTGGATAGGGTCAATTGAAACACGGAAAAAGACACAAAGAAGATCTTGGACCCTATATTAAACACATGAGACGGAAACATGATTGGTTGATCATGATCATGATTGATTGATTGATTGATTGATTGATTGATTAGTTGGTTGGTTGGTTGGTTGGTTGGTTGGTTGGTTGGTTGGTTGGTTGGTTAAACACGTTGGATAGGGTCAATTGAAACACGGAAAAAGACACAAAGAAGATCTTGGACCCTATATTAAACACATGAGACGGAAACATGATTGGTTGATCATGATCATGATTGATTGATTGATTGATTGATTGATTGATTGATTGATTGATTGTTTGATTGGTTGGTTGGTTGGTTGGTTGGTTGAACCCTATAAGAAACACATGAGACGGAAACATGATTGATTGATTGATCATGATCATTATTGGTTGATTGATCATGATCATGATTGATTGATTGATTGATTGATTGATTGATTGATTGGTTGGTTGGTTGGTTGGTTGGTTGGTTGGTTGGTTGGTTGAAATTCAAACACACATAAAACTGTTTAAATAGTGCCAAAACCACATAATTTGATGACCTTGACCTTTGACCTTGTAACCTTCGTCAAGGTCATTGCTCCACAAGGTCATTGCAAAAGACCCTATGGGTCAAGGACCTTTTGTTTAAGAGTTTTGCTTAAAAATGGCTTTCTAAAAACCATCGATGGGAGTTATGTCCCTTACATGATGGTAAAATCAATATAGTCATAATGTAAAAAAAGTTGCCCCTTGAAGTACCAAGCATTTTTCACTGCTTAATTTTTTTGTATCTATAACCGTTCAAGAGTTATAGGGAAATCAAAGACATATGAAAATCTAAAATATGACCTTGACCTTTGACCTTGACCTAATTTTCTAAGTTAGGAATCAGGGGACTCAAATAAAAACATTCCAGGGTTATACGGTTAACGGTTTATGAGTTAAAAAAACATACCGACAAATTTATTCCGTAAAGATAGATAACTCCTATAAAATTTCTTCGAATCGCTTCGATCCAAATACGCCAAAAATTACTGAGGATGTAACGAACAATTTGTAAAAAGAATTTTGTCGCTTTCTTATTTTGTTACGAAGGAGATGCACACACATGACAAACAGTGAATAGGGAGATAACTCTTACAAAGAAAATGGTTCGGCTTAGCAGGGTGAAATTTAAAAGCGCATAAACTATACGATACAATATGAAAAAAATCTAAGCGACATATTGCGAAACAAACATTTATCGCAAGAACAAAATTTGGCGGAAAAAAATAATAATAATAATAATAAATATAAATCAATTGCTTTAAAAAAGCAATTGTAGGGGGTCTTTCCCCCTTTAAAATTAATTGAATTTGGGGGTGGGGGGGGGGGGGTGTTTGTTTGTTTGTTTGTTTGTTTGTTTGTTTGTTTCTGTATGGGGTTTATATTATTGTTACCGGAAAAGGTTCATGTTTAGTTTGGAAAGTTTTTCTTTTATTTTAGGTACAGCGCGCGCGCCACATCACGTGACACGGGTTTATAATAACGAAAAGATAGTCTTTTTATTTCTCTTTAGGTGGGGACGTTGGACAGACAACATCTATAGAGATGGAATGTACACAATGTAATTTCTTTTGTCATTGTAGGAAATTGACATCTTGTTGACAGTTCACGGGCAGTGCATGTTTTGGATTTAATTGATCCGGTGTAACTTTTAAACCCATTTATTGATTACATTCTGATATTGTACATTTTTCAGCACCTGTTTGTAACACAGATTAGTATTTCAATCTCGGAGCGGACATTTTGTTGTAGGTTTTTACTGAGATTAACGGACCTAGCAAGCGATTTTTACGGCATTGCCATTTCTTTTCTCTAGGAAAAGCTGTGAGAGATATCTGCACAAAGTTTTTTTATAAACTTTCAGTACATGTATGCTCTGCTGACTGCAAATTTTGAGGTCGATTGTACTTGTAGTTTCAGAGAACATGTGGATTTTTTTTTTTCAGAAGTGACGCAAGAACAATATTAAATTTCAATTTTTCTTGAATAATTGAGAGTTTGTTCCTTCAATAAACTGTCATGATTAAACAGTCATACATATTGATTGATTGATTGATTGATTGATTGATTGATTGATTAGTTGGTTGGTTGGTTGGTTAAACACATTGGATAGGGTCAATTGAAACACGGAAAAAGACACAAAGAAGATCTTGGACCCTATATTAAACACATGAGACGGAAACATGATTGGTTGATCATGATCATGATTGATTGATTGATTGATTGATTGATTGATTAGTTGGTTGGTTGGTTGGTTGGTTGGTTGGTTGGTTGGTTGGTTGGTTGGTTGGTTAAACACGTTGGATAGGGTCAATTGAAACACGGAAAAAGACACAAAGAAGATCTTGGACCCTATATTAAACACATGAGACGGAAACATGATTGGTTGATCATGATCATGATTGATTGATTGATTGATTGATTGATTGATTGATTGATTGATTGTTTGATTGGTTGGTTGGTTGGTTGGTTGGTTGAACCCTATAAGAAACACATGAGACGGAAACATGATTGATTGATTGATCATGATCATTATTGGTTGATTGATCATGATCATGATTGATTGATTGATTGATTGATTGATTGATTGATTGGTTGGTTGGTTGGTTGGTTGGTTGGTTGGTTGGTTGGTTGAAATTCAAACACACATAAAACTGTTTAAATAGTGCCAAAACCACATAATTTGATGACCTTGACCTTTGACCTTGTAACCTTCGTCAAGGTCATTGCTCCACAAGGTCATTGCAAAAGACCCTATGGGTCAAGGACCTTTTGTTTAAGAGTTTTGCTTAAAAATGGCTTTCTAAAAACCATCGATGGGAGTTATGTCCCTTACATGATGGTAAAATCAATATAGTCATAATGTAAAAAAAGTTGCCCCTTGAAGTACCAAGCATTTTTCACTGCTTAATTTTTTTGTATCTATAACCGTTCAAGAGTTATAGGGAAATCAAAGACATATGAAAATCTAAAATATGACCTTGACCTTTGACCTTGACCTAATTTTCTAAGTTAGGAATCAGGGGACTCAAATAAAAACATTCCAGGGTTATACGGTTAACGGTTTATGAGTTAAAAAAACATACCGACAAATTTATTCCGTAAAGATAGATAACTCCTATAAAATTTCTTCGAATCGCTTCGATCCAAATACGCCAAAAATTACTGAGGATGTAACGAACAATTTGTAAAAAGAATTTTGTCGCTTTCTTATTTTGTTACGAAGGAGATGCACACACATGACAAACAGTGAATAGGGAGATAACTCTTACAAAGAAAATGGTTCGGCTTAGCAGGGTGAAATTTAAAAGCGCATAAACTATACGATACAATATGAAAAAAATCTAAGCGACATATTGCGAAACAAACATTTATCGCAAGAACAAAATTTGGCGGAAAAAAATAATAATAATAATAATAAATATAAATCAATTGCTTTAAAAAAGCAATTGTAGGGGGTCTTTCCCCCTTTAAAATTAATTGAATTTGGGGGTGGGGGGGGGGGGTGTTTGTTTGTTTGTTTGTTTGTTTGTTTGTTTGTTTCTGTATGGGGTTTATATTATTGTTACCGGAAAAGGTTCATGTTTAGTTTGGAAAGTTTTTCTTTTATTTTAGGTACAGCGCGCGCGCCACATCACGTGACACGGGTTTATAATAACGAAAAGATAGTCTTTTTATTTCTCTTTAGGTGGGGACGTTGGACAGACAACATCTATAGAGATGGAATGTACACAATGTAATTTCTTTTGTCATTGTAGGAAATTGACATCTTGTTGACAGTTCACGGGCAGTGCATGTTTTGGATTTAATTGATCCGGTGTAACTTTTAAACCCATTTATTGATTACATTCTGATATTGTACATTTTTCAGCACCTGTTTGTAACACAGATTAGTATTTCAATCTCGGAGCGGACATTTTGTTGTAGGTTTTTACTGAGATTAACGGACCTAGCAAGCGATTTTTACGGCATTGCCATTTCTTTTCTCTAGGAAAAGCTGTGAGAGATATCTGCACAAAGTTTTTTTATAAACTTTCAGTACATGTATGCTCTGCTGACTGCAAATTTTGAGGTCGATTGTACTTGTAGTTTCAGAGAACATGTGGATTTTTTTTTTTCAGAAGTGACGCAAGAACAATATTAAATTTCAATTTTTCTTGAATAATTGAGAGTTTGTTCCTTCAATAAACTGTCATGATTAAACAGTCATACATATTGATTGATTGATTGATTGATTGATTGATTGATTGATTAGTTGGTTGGTTGGTTGGTTAAACACATTGGATAGGGTCAATTGAAACACGGAAAAAGACACAAAGAAGATCTTGGACCCTATATTAAACACATGAGACGGAAACATGATTGGTTGATCATGATCATGATTGATTGATTGATTGATTGATTGATTGATTAGTTGGTTGGTTGGTTGGTTGGTTGGTTGGTTGGTTGGTTGGTTGGTTGGTTGGTTAAACACGTTGGATAGGGTCAATTGAAACACGGAAAAAGACACAAAGAAGATCTTGGACCCTATATTAAACACATGAGACGGAAACATGATTGGTTGATCATGATCATGATTGATTGATTGATTGATTGATTGATTGATTGATTGATTGATTGTTTGATTGGTTGGTTGGTTGGTTGGTTGGTTGAACCCTATAAGAAACACATGAGACGGAAACATGATTGATTGATTGATCATGATCATTATTGGTTGATTGATCATGATCATGATTGATTGATTGATTGATTGATTGATTGATTGATTGGTTGGTTGGTTGGTTGGTTGGTTGGTTGGTTGGTTGGTTGAAATTCAAACACACATAAAACTGTTTAAATAGTGCCAAAACCACATAATTTGATGACCTTGACCTTTGACCTTGTAACCTTCGTCAAGGTCATTGCTCCACAAGGTCATTGCAAAAGACCCTATGGGTCAAGGACCTTTTGTTTAAGAGTTTTGCTTAAAAATGGCTTTCTAAAAACCATCGATGGGAGTTATGTCCCTTACATGATGGTAAAATCAATATAGTCATAATGTAAAAAAAGTTGCCCCTTGAAGTACCAAGCATTTTTCACTGCTTAATTTTTTTGTATCTATAACCGTTCAAGAGTTATAGGGAAATCAAAGACATATGAAAATCTAAAATATGACCTTGACCTTTGACCTTGACCTAATTTTCTAAGTTAGGAATCAGGGGACTCAAATAAAAACATTCCAGGGTTATACGGTTAACGGTTTATGAGTTAAAAAAACATACCGACAAATTTATTCCGTAAAGATAGATAACTCCTATAAAATTTCTTCGAATCGCTTCGATCCAAATACGCCAAAAATTACTGAGGATGTAACGAACAATTTGTAAAAAGAATTTTGTCGCTTTCTTATTTTGTTACGAAGGAGATGCACACACATGACAAACAGTGAATAGGGAGATAACTCTTACAAAGAAAATGGTTCGGCTTAGCAGGGTGAAATTTAAAAGCGCATAAACTATACGATACAATATGAAAAAAATCTAAGCGACATATTGCGAAACAAACATTTATCGCAAGAACAAAATTTGGCGGAAAAAAATAATAATAATAATAATAAATATAAATCAATTGCTTTAAAAAAGCAATTGTAGGGGGTCTTTCCCCCTTTAAAATTAATTGAATTTGGGGGTGGGGGGGGGGGGTGTTTGTTTGTTTGTTTGTTTGTTTGTTTGTTTGTTTCTGTATGGGGTTTATATTATTGTTACCGGAAAAGGTTCATGTTTAGTTTGGAAAGTTTTTCTTTTATTTTAGGTACAGCGCGCGCGCCACATCACGTGACACGGGTTTATAATAACGAAAAGATAGTCTTTTTATTTCTCTTTAGGTGGGGACGTTGGACAGACAACATCTATAGAGATGGAATGTACACAATGTAATTTCTTTTGTCATTGTAGGAAATTGACATCTTGTTGACAGTTCACGGGCAGTGCATGTTTTGGATTTAATTGATCCGGTGTAACTTTTAAACCCATTTATTGATTACATTCTGATATTGTACATTTTTCAGCACCTGTTTGTAACACAGATTAGTATTTCAATCTCGGAGCGGACATTTTGTTGTAGGTTTTTACTGAGATTAACGGACCTAGCAAGCGATTTTTACGGCATTGCCATTTCTTTTCTCTAGGAAAAGCTGTGAGAGATATCTGCACAAAGTTTTTTTATAAACTTTCAGTACATGTATGCTCTGCTGACTGCAAATTTTGAGGTCGATTGTACTTGTAGTTTCAGAGAACATGTGGATTTTTTTTTTTCAGAAGTGACGCAAGAACAATATTAAATTTCAATTTTTCTTGAATAATTGAGAGTTTGTTCCTTCAATAAACTGTCATGATTAAACAGTCATACATATTGATTGATTGATTGATTGATTGATTGATTGATTGATTAGTTGGTTGGTTGGTTGGTTAAACACATTGGATAGGGTCAATTGAAACACGGAAAAAGACACAAAGAAGATCTTGGACCCTATATTAAACACATGAGACGGAAACATGATTGGTTGATCATGATCATGATTGATTGATTGATTGATTGATTGATTGATTAGTTGGTTGGTTGGTTGGTTGGTTGGTTGGTTGGTTGGTTGGTTGGTTGGTTGGTTAAACACGTTGGATAGGGTCAATTGAAACACGGAAAAAGACACAAAGAAGATCTTGGACCCTATATTAAACACATGAGACGGAAACATGATTGGTTGATCATGATCATGATTGATTGATTGATTGATTGATTGATTGATTGATTGATTGATTGTTTGATTGGTTGGTTGGTTGGTTGGTTGGTTGAACCCTATAAGAAACACATGAGACGGAAACATGATTGATTGATTGATCATGATCATTATTGGTTGATTGATCATGATCATGATTGATTGATTGATTGATTGATTGATTGATTGATTGGTTGGTTGGTTGGTTGGTTGGTTGGTTGGTTGGTTGGTTGAAATTCAAACACACATAAAACTGTTTAAATAGTGCCAAAACCACATAATTTGATGACCTTGACCTTTGACCTTGTAACCTTCGTCAAGGTCATTGCTCCACAAGGTCATTGCAAAAGACCCTATGGGTCAAGGACCTTTTGTTTAAGAGTTTTGCTTAAAAATGGCTTTCTAAAAACCATCGATGGGAGTTATGTCCCTTACATGATGGTAAAATCAATATAGTCATAATGTAAAAAAAGTTGCCCCTTGAAGTACCAAGCATTTTTCACTGCTTAATTTTTTTGTATCTATAACCGTTCAAGAGTTATAGGGAAATCAAAGACATATGAAAATCTAAAATATGACCTTGACCTTTGACCTTGACCTAATTTTCTAAGTTAGGAATCAGGGGACTCAAATAAAAACATTCCAGGGTTATACGGTTAACGGTTTATGAGTTAAAAAAACATACCGACAAATTTATTCCGTAAAGATAGATAACTCCTATAAAATTTCTTCGAATCGCTTCGATCCAAATACGCCAAAAATTACTGAGGATGTAACGAACAATTTGTAAAAAGAATTTTGTCGCTTTCTTATTTTGTTACGAAGGAGATGCACACACATGACAAACAGTGAATAGGGAGATAACTCTTACAAAGAAAATGGTTCGGCTTAGCAGGGTGAAATTTAAAAGCGCATAAACTATACGATACAATATGAAAAAAATCTAAGCGACATATTGCGAAACAAACATTTATCGCAAGAACAAAATTTGGCGGAAAAAAATAATAATAATAATAATAAATATAAATCAATTGCTTTAAAAAAGCAATTGTAGGGGGTCTTTCCCCCTTTAAAATTAATTGAATTTGGGGGTGGGGGGGGGGGGTGTTTGTTTGTTTGTTTGTTTGTTTGTTTGTTTGTTTCTGTATGGGGTTTATATTATTGTTACCGGAAAAGGTTCATGTTTAGTTTGGAAAGTTTTTCTTTTATTTTAGGTACAGCGCGCGCGCCACATCACGTGACACGGGTTTATAATAACGAAAAGATAGTCTTTTTATTTCTCTTTAGGTGGGGACGTTGGACAGACAACATCTATAGAGATGGAATGTACACAATGTAATTTCTTTTGTCATTGTAGGAAATTGACATCTTGTTGACAGTTCACGGGCAGTGCATGTTTTGGATTTAATTGATCCGGTGTAACTTTTAAACCCATTTATTGATTACATTCTGATATTGTACATTTTTCAGCACCTGTTTGTAACACAGATTAGTATTTCAATCTCGGAGCGGACATTTTGTTGTAGGTTTTTACTGAGATTAACGGACCTAGCAAGCGATTTTTACGGCATTGCCATTTCTTTTCTCTAGGAAAAGCTGTGAGAGATATCTGCACAAAGTTTTTTTATAAACTTTCAGTACATGTATGCTCTGCTGACTGCAAATTTTGAGGTCGATTGTACTTGTAGTTTCAGAGAACATGTGGATTTTTTTTTTTCAGAAGTGACGCAAGAACAATATTAAATTTCAATTTTTCTTGAATAATTGAGAGTTTGTTCCTTCAATAAACTGTCATGATTAAACAGTCATACATATTGATTGATTGATTGATTGATTGATTGATTGATTGATTAGTTGGTTGGTTGGTTGGTTAAACACATTGGATAGGGTCAATTGAAACACGGAAAAAGACACAAAGAAGATCTTGGACCCTATATTAAACACATGAGACGGAAACATGATTGGTTGATCATGATCATGATTGATTGATTGATTGATTGATTGATTGATTAGTTGGTTGGTTGGTTGGTTGGTTGGTTGGTTGGTTGGTTGGTTGGTTGGTTAAACACGTTGGATAGGGTCAATTGAAACACGGAAAAAGACACAAAGAAGATCTTGGACCCTATATTAAACACATGAGACGGAAACATGATTGGTTGATCATGATCATGATTGATTGATTGATTGATTGATTGATTGATTGATTGATTGATTGTTTGATTGGTTGGTTGGTTGGTTGGTTGGTTGAACCCTATAAGAAACACATGAGACGGAAACATGATTGATTGATTGATCATGATCATTATTGGTTGATTGATCATGATCATGATTGATTGATTGATTGATTGATTGATTGATTGATTGGTTGGTTGGTTGGTTGGTTGGTTGGTTGGTTGGTTGGTTGAAATTCAAACACACATAAAACTGTTTAAATAGTGCCAAAACCACATAATTTGATGACCTTGACCTTTGACCTTGTAACCTTCGTCAAGGTCATTGCTCCACAAGGTCATTGCAAAAGACCCTATGGGTCAAGGACCTTTTGTTTAAGAGTTTTGCTTAAAAATGGCTTTCTAAAAACCATCGATGGGAGTTATGTCCCTTACATGATGGTAAAATCAATATAGTCATAATGTAAAAAAAGTTGCCCCTTGAAGTACCAAGCATTTTTCACTGCTTAATTTTTTTGTATCTATAACCGTTCAAGAGTTATAGGGAAATCAAAGACATATGAAAATCTAAAATATGACCTTGACCTTTGACCTTGACCTAATTTTCTAAGTTAGGAATCAGGGGACTCAAATAAAAACATTCCAGGGTTATACGGTTAACGGTTTATGAGTTAAAAAAACATACCGACAAATTTATTCCGTAAAGATAGATAACTCCTATAAAATTTCTTCGAATCGCTTCGATCCAAATACGCCAAAAATTACTGAGGATGTAACGAACAATTTGTAAAAAGAATTTTGTCGCTTTCTTATTTTGTTACGAAGGAGATGCACACACATGACAAACAGTGAATAGGGAGATAACTCAAAGAAAATGGTTCGGCTTAGCAGGGTGAAATTTAAAAGCGCATAAACTATACGATACAATATGAAAAAAATCTAAGCGACATATTGCGAAACAAACATTTATCGCAAGAACAAAATTTGGCGGAAAAAAATAATAATAATAATAATAAATATAAATCAATTGCTTTAAAAAAGCAATTGTAGGGGGTCTTTCCCCCTTTAAAATTAATTGAATTTGGGGGTGGGGGGGGGGGTGTTGTTTGTTTGTTTGTTTGTTTGTTTGTTTGTTTGTTTCTGTATGGGGTTTATATTATTGTTACCGGAAAAGGTTCATGTTTAGTTTGGAAAGTTTTTCTTTTATTTTAGGTACAGCGCGCGCGCCACATCACGTGACACGGGTTTATAATAACGAAAAGATAGTCTTTTTATTTCTCTTTAGGTGGGGACGTTGGACAGACAACATCTATAGAGATGGAATGTACACAATGTAATTTCTTTTGTCATTGTAGGAAATTGACATCTTGTTGACAGTTCACGGGCAGTGCATGTTTTGGATTTAATTGATCCGGTGTAACTTTTAAACCCATTTATTGATTACATTCTGATATTGTACATTTTTCAGCACCTGTTTGTAACACAGATTAGTATTTCAATCTCGGAGCGGACATTTTGTTGTAGGTTTTTACTGAGATTAACGGACCTAGCAAGCGATTTTTACGGCATTGCCATTTCTTTTCTCTAGGAAAAGCTGTGAGAGATATCTGCACAAAGTTTTTTTATAAACTTTCAGTACATGTATGCTCTGCTGACTGCAAATTTTGAGGTCGATTGTACTTGTAGTTTCAGAGAACATGTGGATTTTTTTTTTTCAGAAGTGACGCAAGAACAATATTAAATTTCAATTTTTCTTGAATAATTGAGAGTTTGTTCCTTCAATAAACTGTCATGATTAAACAGTCATACATATTGATTGATTGATTGATTGATTGATTGATTGATTGATTAGTTGGTTGGTTGGTTGGTTAAACACATTGGATAGGGTCAATTGAAACACGGAAAAAGACACAAAGAAGATCTTGGACCCTATATTAAACACATGAGACGGAAACATGATTGGTTGATCATGATCATGATTGATTGATTGATTGATTGATTGATTGATTAGTTGGTTGGTTGGTTGGTTGGTTGGTTGGTTGGTTGGTTGGTTGGTTAAACACGTTGGATAGGGTCAATTGAAACACGGAAAAAGACACAAAGAAGATCTTGGACCCTATATTAAACACATGAGACGGAAACATGATTGGTTGATCATGATCATGATTGATTGATTGATTGATTGATTGATTGATTGATTGATTGATTGTTTGATTGGTTGGTTGGTTGGTTGGTTGGTTGAACCCTATAAGAAACACATGAGACGGAAACATGATTGATTGATTGATCATGATCATTATTGGTTGATTGATCATGATCATGATTGATTGATTGATTGATTGATTGATTGATTGATTGGTTGGTTGGTTGGTTGGTTGGTTGGTTGGTTGGTTGGTTGAAATTCAAACACACATAAAACTGTTTAAATAGTGCCAAAACCACATAATTTGATGACCTTGACCTTTGACCTTGTAACCTTCGTCAAGGTCATTGCTCCACAAGGTCATTGCAAAAGACCCTATGGGTCAAGGACCTTTTGTTTAAGAGTTTTGCTTAAAAATGGCTTTCTAAAAACCATCGATGGGAGTTATGTCCCTTACATGATGGTAAAATCAATATAGTCATAATGTAAAAAAAGTTGCCCCTTGAAGTACCAAGCATTTTTCACTGCTTAATTTTTTTGTATCTATAACCGTTCAAGAGTTATAGGGAAATCAAAGACATATGAAAATCTAAAATATGACCTTGACCTTTGACCTTGACCTAATTTTCTAAGTTAGGAATCAGGGGACTCAAATAAAAACATTCCAGGGTTATACGGTTAACGGTTTATGAGTTAAAAAAACATACCGACAAATTTATTCCGTAAAGATAGATAACTCCTATAAAATTTCTTCGAATCGCTTCGATCCAAATACGCCAAAAATTACTGAGGATGTAACGAACAATTTGTAAAAAGAATTTTGTCGCTTTCTTATTTTGTTACGAAGGAGATGCACACACATGACAAACAGTGAATAGGGAGATAACTCTTACAAAGAAAATGGTTCGGCTTAGCAGGGTGAAATTTAAAAGCGCATAAACTATACGATACAATATGAAAAAAATCTAAGCGACATATTGCGAAACAAACATTTATCGCAAGAACAAAATTTGGCGGAAAAAAATAATAATAATAATAATAAATATAAATCAATTGCTTTAAAAAAGCAATTGTAGGGGGTCTTTCCCCCTTTAAAATTAATTGAATTTGGGGGTGGGGGGGGGGGGGTGTTTGTTTGTTTGTTTGTTTGTTTGTTTGTTTGTTTCTGTATGGGGTTTATATTATTGTTACCGGAAAAGGTTCATGTTTAGTTTGGAAAGTTTTTCTTTTATTTTAGGTACAGCGCGCGCGCCACATCACGTGACACGGGTTTATAATAACGAAAAGATAGTCTTTTTATTTCTCTTTAGGTGGGGACGTTGGACAGACAACATCTATAGAGATGGAATGTACACAATGTAATTTCTTTTGTCATTGTAGGAAATTGACATCTTGTTGACAGTTCACGGGCAGTGCATGTTTTGGATTTAATTGATCCGGTGTAACTTTTAAACCCATTTATTGATTACATTCTGATATTGTACATTTTTCAGCACCTGTTTGTAACACAGATTAGTATTTCAATCTCGGAGCGGACATTTTGTTGTAGGTTTTTACTGAGATTAACGGACCTAGCAAGCGATTTTTACGGCATTGCCATTTCTTTTCTCTAGGAAAAGCTGTGAGAGATATCTGCACAAAGTTTTTTTATAAACTTTCAGTACATGTATGCTCTGCTGACTGCAAATTTTGAGGTCGATTGTACTTGTAGTTTCAGAGAACATGTGGATTTTTTTTTTTCAGAAGTGACGCAAGAACAATATTAAATTTCAATTTTTCTTGAATAATTGAGAGTTTGTTCCTTCAATAAACTGTCATGATTAAACAGTCATACATATTGATTGATTGATTGATTGATTGATTGATTGATTGATTAGTTGGTTGGTTGGTTGGTTAAACACATTGGATAGGGTCAATTGAAACACGGAAAAAGACACAAAGAAGATCTTGGACCCTATATTAAACACATGAGACGGAAACATGATTGGTTGATCATGATCATGATTGATTGATTGATTGATTGATTGATTGATTAGTTGGTTGGTTGGTTGGTTGGTTGGTTGGTTGGTTGGTTGGTTGGTTGGTTAAACACGTTGGATAGGGTCAATTGAAACACGGAAAAAGACACAAAGAAGATCTTGGACCCTATATTAAACACATGAGACGGAAACATGATTGGTTGATCATGATCATGATTGATTGATTGATTGATTGATTGATTGATTGATTGATTGATTGTTTGATTGGTTGGTTGGTTGGTTGGTTGGTTGAACCCTATAAGAAACACATGAGACGGAAACATGATTGATTGATTGATCATGATCATTATTGGTTGATTGATCATGATCATGATTGATTGATTGATTGATTGATTGATTGATTGATTGGTTGGTTGGTTGGTTGGTTGGTTGGTTGGTTGGTTGGTTGAAATTCAAACACACATAAAACTGTTTAAATAGTGCCAAAACCACATAATTTGATGACCTTGACCTTTGACCTTGTAACCTTCGTCAAGGTCATTGCTCCACAAGGTCATTGCAAAAGACCCTATGGGTCAAGGACCTTTTGTTTAAGAGTTTTGCTTAAAAATGGCTTTCTAAAAACCATCGATGGGAGTTATGTCCCTTACATGATGGTAAAATCAATATAGTCATAATGTAAAAAAAGTTGCCCCTTGAAGTACCAAGCATTTTTCACTGCTTAATTTTTTTGTATCTATAACCGTTCAAGAGTTATAGGGAAATCAAAGACATATGAAAATCTAAAATATGACCTTGACCTTTGACCTTGACCTAATTTTCTAAGTTAGGAATCAGGGGACTCAAATAAAAACATTCCAGGGTTATACGGTTAACGGTTTATGAGTTAAAAAAACATACCGACAAATTTATTCCGTAAAGATAGATAACTCCTATAAAATTTCTTCGAATCGCTTCGATCCAAATACGCCAAAAATTACTGAGGATGTAACGAACAATTTGTAAAAAGAATTTTGTCGCTTTCTTATTTTGTTACGAAGGAGATGCACACACATGACAAACAGTGAATAGGGAGATAACTCTTACAAAGAAAATGGTTCGGCTTAGCAGGGTGAAATTTAAAAGCGCATAAACTATACGATACAATATGAAAAAAATCTAAGCGACATATTGCGAAACAAACATTTATCGCAAGAACAAAATTTGGCGGAAAAAAATAATAATAATAATAATAAATATAAATCAATTGCTTTAAAAAAGCAATTGTAGGGGGTCTTTCCCCCTTTAAAATTAATTGAATTTGGGGGTGGGGGGGGGGGGGTGTTTGTTTGTTTGTTTGTTTGTTTGTTTGTTTGTTTCTGTATGGGGTTTATATTATTGTTACCGGAAAAGGTTCATGTTTAGTTTGGAAAGTTTTTCTTTTATTTTAGGTACAGCGCGCGCGCCACATCACGTGACACGGGTTTATAATAACGAAAAGATAGTCTTTTTATTTCTCTTTAGGTGGGGACGTTGGACAGACAACATCTATAGAGATGGAATGTACACAATGTAATTTCTTTTGTCATTGTAGGAAATTGACATCTTGTTGACAGTTCACGGGCAGTGCATGTTTTGGATTTAATTGATCCGGTGTAACTTTTAAACCCATTTATTGATTACATTCTGATATTGTACATTTTTCAGCACCTGTTTGTAACACAGATTAGTATTTCAATCTCGGAGCGGACATTTTGTTGTAGGTTTTTACTGAGATTAACGGACCTAGCAAGCGATTTTTACGGCATTGCCATTTCTTTTCTCTAGGAAAAGCTGTGAGAGATATCTGCACAAAGTTTTTTTATAAACTTTCAGTACATGTATGCTCTGCTGACTGCAAATTTTGAGGTCGATTGTACTTGTAGTTTCAGAGAACATGTGGATTTTTTTTTTTCAGAAGTGACGCAAGAACAATATTAAATTTCAATTTTTCTTGAATAATTGAGAGTTTGTTCCTTCAATAAACTGTCATGATTAAACAGTCATACATATTGATTGATTGATTGATTGATTGATTGATTGATTGATTAGTTGGTTGGTTGGTTGGTTAAACACATTGGATAGGGTCAATTGAAACACGGAAAAAGACACAAAGAAGATCTTGGACCCTATATTAAACACATGAGACGGAAACATGATTGGTTGATCATGATCATGATTGATTGATTGATTGATTGATTGATTGATTAGTTGGTTGGTTGGTTGGTTGGTTGGTTGGTTGGTTGGTTGGTTGGTTGGTTGGTTAAACACGTTGGATAGGGTCAATTGAAACACGGAAAAAGACACAAAGAAGATCTTGGACCCTATATTAAACACATGAGACGGAAACATGATTGGTTGATCATGATCATGATTGATTGATTGATTGATTGATTGATTGATTGATTGATTGATTGTTTGATTGGTTGGTTGGTTGGTTGGTTGGTTGAACCCTATAAGAAACACATGAGACGGAAACATGATTGATTGATTGATCATGATCATTATTGGTTGATTGATCATGATCATGATTGATTGATTGATTGATTGATTGATTGATTGATTGGTTGGTTGGTTGGTTGGTTGGTTGGTTGGTTGGTTGGTTGAAATTCAAACACACATAAAACTGTTTAAATAGTGCCAAAACCACATAATTTGATGACCTTGACCTTTGACCTTGTAACCTTCGTCAAGGTCATTGCTCCACAAGGTCATTGCAAAAGACCCTATGGGTCAAGGACCTTTTGTTTAAGAGTTTTGCTTAAAAATGGCTTTCTAAAAACCATCGATGGGAGTTATGTCCCTTACATGATGGTAAAATCAATATAGTCATAATGTAAAAAAAGTTGCCCCTTGAAGTACCAAGCATTTTTCACTGCTTAATTTTTTTGTATCTATAACCGTTCAAGAGTTATAGGGAAATCAAAGACATATGAAAATCTAAAATATGACCTTGACCTTTGACCTTGACCTAATTTTCTAAGTTAGGAATCAGGGGACTCAAATAAAAACATTCCAGGGTTATACGGTTAACGGTTTATGAGTTAAAAAAACATACCGACAAATTTATTCCGTAAAGATAGATAACTCCTATAAAATTTCTTCGAATCGCTTCGATCCAAATACGCCAAAAATTACTGAGGATGTAACGAACAATTTGTAAAAAGAATTTTGTCGCTTTCTTATTTTGTTACGAAGGAGATGCACACACATGACAAACAGTGAATAGGGAGATAACTCTTACAAAGAAAATGGTTCGGCTTAGCAGGGTGAAATTTAAAAGCGCATAAACTATACGATACAATATGAAAAAAATCTAAGCGACATATTGCGAAACAAACATTTATCGCAAGAACAAAATTTGGCGGAAAAAAATAATAATAATAATAATAAATATAAATCAATTGCTTTAAAAAAGCAATTGTAGGGGGTCTTTCCCCCTTTAAAATTAATTGAATTTGGGGGTGGGGGGGGGGGGTGTTTGTTTGTTTGTTTGTTTGTTTGTTTGTTTGTTTCTGTATGGGGTTTATATTATTGTTACCGGAAAAGGTTCATGTTTAGTTTGGAAAGTTTTTCTTTTATTTTAGGTACAGCGCGCGCGCCACATCACGTGACACGGGTTTATAATAACGAAAAGATAGTCTTTTTATTTCTCTTTAGGTGGGGACGTTGGACAGACAACATCTATAGAGATGGAATGTACACAATGTAATTTCTTTTGTCATTGTAGGAAATTGACATCTTGTTGACAGTTCACGGGCAGTGCATGTTTTGGATTTAATTGATCCGGTGTAACTTTTAAACCCATTTATTGATTACATTCTGATATTGTACATTTTTCAGCACCTGTTTGTAACACAGATTAGTATTTCAATCTCGGAGCGGACATTTTGTTGTAGGTTTTTACTGAGATTAACGGACCTAGCAAGCGATTTTTACGGCATTGCCATTTCTTTTCTCTAGGAAAAGCTGTGAGAGATATCTGCACAAAGTTTTTTTATAAACTTTCAGTACATGTATGCTCTGCTGACTGCAAATTTTGAGGTCGATTGTACTTGTAGTTTCAGAGAACATGTGGATTTTTTTTTTTCAGAAGTGACGCAAGAACAATATTAAATTTCAATTTTTCTTGAATAATTGAGAGTTTGTTCCTTCAATAAACTGTCATGATTAAACAGTCATACATATTGATTGATTGATTGATTGATTGATTGATTGATTGATTAGTTGGTTGGTTGGTTGGTTAAACACATTGGATAGGGTCAATTGAAACACGGAAAAAGACACAAAGAAGATCTTGGACCCTATATTAAACACATGAGACGGAAACATGATTGGTTGATCATGATCATGATTGATTGATTGATTGATTGATTGATTGATTAGTTGGTTGGTTGGTTGGTTGGTTGGTTGTGGTTAAACACGTTGGATAGGGTCAATTGAAACACGGAAAAAGACACAAAGAAGATCTTGGACCCTATATTAAACACATGAGACGGAAACATGATTGGTTGATCATGATCATGATTGATTGATTGATTGATTGATTGATTGATTGATTGATTGATTGTTTGATTGGTTGGTTGGTTGGTTGGTTGGTTGAACCCTATAAGAAACACATGAGACGGAAACATGATTGATTGATTGATCATGATCATTATTGGTTGATTGATCATGATCATGATTGATTGATTGATTGATTGATTGATTGATTGATTGGTTGGTTGGTTGGTTGGTTGGTTGGTTGGTTGGTTGGTTGAAATTCAAACACACATAAAACTGTTTAAATAGTGCCAAAACCACATAATTTGATGACCTTGACCTTTGACCTTGTAACCTTCGTCAAGGTCATTGCTCCACAAGGTCATTGCAAAAGACCCTATGGGTCAAGGACCTTTTGTTTAAGAGTTTTGCTTAAAAATGGCTTTCTAAAAACCATCGATGGGAGTTATGTCCCTTACATGATGGTAAAATCAATATAGTCATAATGTAAAAAAAGTTGCCCCTTGAAGTACCAAGCATTTTTCACTGCTTAATTTTTTTGTATCTATAACCGTTCAAGAGTTATAGGGAAATCAAAGACATATGAAAATCTAAAATATGACCTTGACCTTTGACCTTGACCTAATTTTCTAAGTTAGGAATCAGGGGACTCAAATAAAAACATTCCAGGGTTATACGGTTAACGGTTTATGAGTTAAAAAAACATACCGACAAATTTATTCCGTAAAGATAGATAACTCCTATAAAATTTCTTCGAATCGCTTCGATCCAAATACGCCAAAAATTACTGAGGATGTAACGAACAATTTGTAAAAAGAATTTTGTCGCTTTCTTATTTTGTTACGAAGGAGATGCACACACATGACAAACAGTGAATAGGGAGATAACTCTTACAAAGAAAATGGTTCGGCTTAGCAGGGTGAAATTTAAAAGCGCATAAACTATACGATACAATATGAAAAAAATCTAAGCGACATATTGCGAAACAAACATTTATCGCAAGAACAAAATTTGGCGGAAAAAAATAATAATAATAATAATTAAAAACCAATTGTTCAGAGAACAATTGAAAGTCTTTCCACACCAAAGAAATTTGTATAGAAGGTAGTTTCTTCATACTGATGCGATACATGGTGGTTTAAT
>NW_026963757.1:0-32711 GCF_036588685.1 Mytilus trossulus | reverse complement strand
AGCTGGGGTAAATGAGGAAATAAACGTCTCAAATCCCCATTATCCTACAGCTTACAATTAGCTATAGAGCCCAAGTAACTTAGAATTTAAGGGTCAAATTCACCACTTTCTCTGCCAATAATTAGGTTGAATCTCATGTGGTCCTGAAGAATGCTTACTCCCCGCAAAGGCTTTGTAGCCTTTCAAGCATACACTAAAACCAAGTTAATTAGGTGTAAGGAGACCCGTATTGACCAGTTTTTAAATAGACCATAACAGCCTAACAATAAACGAATTAACTGTAATTTTGCTTATCTTATGGATTATTTTAATAAATTATAACTATTAATACACCAATAAACTTTAACTATGAGCATTAATAACTACTGACCCCGTCTTTACTAACATCAGGAACACTGTCTTCTTCACTTACAACCACATTTCTCTGCTCGACTGGCTGACAGACATTAGCTGGGACTTCAGGCTCCACAACAGCTATTTGTTCTTCTAAAGGAACATAGCCACCCTCAGCATGGGGGCCCCCTTCCTCCTGATTATCAGGAACAACTTCAGCGACACCATTCACAACAGCATCTCCAACAGCTGAAATAGTTTCAGGTAATGGGAGCACCCTAACAGTGTCACCCCCTCCGCCCTGACATAAGTCCCCTCCTCCAACGTCTATTCTAAACACTCAGTTTTTATATGAAAAAAAACCATCTCACACACCCCTTAACAGTAAGCCTTTTTTTGCAGCAAACCCCTGCCTAAGCCACTCTCATACAGCCTCTCTAGTGCCCAACACATTCAACAATCTATCACTAAGCAACACACTCATTTACATAAAAGAGAACCCTTTTTATAAGTTAATCAGCCTATTATACAATATTATTTATGTCATTACAGATCCGTCACAAAGTATTGCTTTAGCTAAAAACTCGCTCGCTTAAAAGAGACCTTAAAGCTATGCATAAGCTTTTGGGTTAACAAACCCAAAAACTTCAATTAAAATAAAGCTTCGCAGGGTCTTGTTGCTCTTCTTTTACACACAGGCCTCTTCGCTTTACCCTTATGCAAGAAGTACTAAAATTTATTTGCCCCACTTTACTTCAAGTAAGCTTTTTATGAGGCAATCGTGTGCATTTCTTTAGAAAGATAAATTCTAAAAAACCTCAGTGAGATGAGCCTAAAACTAATTAACTCCTCTTAAATTGTTTATAAAGAAAAGCTTTAACTTTTTCTTTAGGAATCAAAGTCCTACGTACTATAATACTTCTTTATAACACCTCAGAGCAATAAACTACTTTTGAGCTTAGCTTCATCAAAGCAACTGGGCCATCCCCCCACGTACAACTAAGCTAGGAAGAATTTGTAGCTCTCAGTTATATTAACATTAGCAACTAAACACAACTTAAGAGACAGGCTATCTGGCTTGAGAATAAGAATCTTATACCCTAAGCAAATTACTGGGATTTTCAATTAACAGCTCAACATTCTAGCTTAATTTATTCACCCAGCGTACACTAATTTCATTAAAATTTTTGCCCAGAAGGCAAATATAGTAATTATTGCTATGTAACCATCCTATAACCAGCACATTTAACAGCCTAACGCCACGTTTATTTACATAAAAAGGCCCTATACAATATTGTCTATAGCACTCAGATCTGTGACAGAACATTGCTTTGCTTAAAAACCTTTTATACGAAACTAACTCACTTAAAAGGGACCTCAGGACCAGACATAAACTTCATCACTTGTAGTCTTTGTAAGTTTATAACCCACCTAACCCCCTTTTAGGCGTGTTAATATTACATACTATTGTTAACACTTACTTTTTAAGACGCTCACAACCTTGTTTACAAGCTCACGCTTCTACGTTTCACAATTTTATTTAGCTTCATTTTGTTGCTGCACACCACATTTTTGTCACCTCTATTTAACCTGCTTTCCTATTTCCTCCCCTCCAGATCAGCCCCCCCAGGCATTAGTGTGTCATTTTGATTTTATTTTATTTTTGATTTACTTTTTTGCTTAGACTTTAAGTGACCCATGAATTACGCTTTGGGAACTTTCATATGACTTGATTTCTATTTATTTTTTGATTTTAAGATACAGATAGTCTAGTTTTCAAACCCCAAAAAATCACATGAGCAACCAAAATTAGGGCAAACGAAAAAAATTAACACCTTAGATCCATTTCTCCTGCAGTTTACAATTAACCACAGGAAGCAAATAGCTTTAGAATTTAGGTTTAAGTTTGTTTTTTTCTACCACTAATTAGGTTAAGTCTCACATGACTCTGAAAAATGCTTACTCACTGTAAAGGGTTCAAAACCTTATCTACAACAGGTTGTAAAGCATAATCTAAAACAAGTTTGGACAGGTATGGGCATTCGCAACTAGATTTTCAATAAAATACACAATGTCAAGTAAAATTAAGTTTTACTTTGACTTATAAGTTATCTTAACTAAGGGCTTTTTACATGCATCAGCAACAGGGTTTCCGTGTAAAAGGACAGGAGAACAGGCCTTGCGGTCACTGTACCGGCCGGTAACAGGAAATGCGGTACACTATAAAACCTCATTCTTAAGGGTTTCCACAGTGTTTGGTTTTTTTTTGTCTGTTACTAGCACAAATCCATTACACACCGCCTTTTTAGAACCCTTGTTTTATTCTTTAGGTGGGTGATTGCTGCTTTTTGGCTGCATTAATAGACTGTTTTATTTTTTACCTAATTTGCAACCCGTTTTAACCCTATTTTTTAATAAAATAGCAATACTAATTTTAACAAGAACCAACGACACGCCCTACCGCCACTAATTGGCCTTCAGCTTCATAAAAGGCAACCCTTTTTATAAACTAATCAGTTTATTGCGTAGCATTATTTAAGCAATGACAGAGCCAGGGCAAAGCGTTGCTTTAGCGAAAAAGTCCTTTCGTACAAAATTAGCTCATTTTTAAAAGAGGATAGAAACTGAACTAGCTCACGCCGTTCTGAACTCAGCTCATGTTAGATTTTAAAGGGCGAACAGACCCACCATTAGAAGCTTCTACGCCTCTAGGATATCTAAAGCCAACATCGAGGTCGCAATCTTCCCCTCCAATACCATCTTTCGGGAGAAATTGCGCTGTTATCCCTAGAGTAGCTAGCCACACATATAAAGTTAGGAAATACGAGTTAGATTTATATAATAGTGAAAGACTTATTTTCACTGATCTCCCATCAAAATCGTATAAGAGCCAAAAACTCCAATTAAGATAAAGCTTCATAGGGTCTTGTCGTCCTTCTTTTACATAAAGGCCTCTTCACCTTAAAGTTAGTTTAAATTAAATTTTCAGACACAGCACCTTCTTCGTTAACCCTTTCATACCATCCTTCAATTGAAAGGCAAATTATCGCGCTACCTTAGGACGCTCACGTTAACGCCGCCGTTTACAACAAACATTACTCTAGTTGCACTGGGCAGGGACTACCTTTTACTTACATCAAAAGGAAATGTTTTTGTTAAACAGTCGAGAAGTTTAGTTTGCCGAATTCGTTTAAAAACTTTTATTTAGCCTTTAGTTTTTTAAGGTAAAACAAAATAGTAATACCAAATAAATAATATTTTTACTCGTTTTTATCATAGTCACTGGTCCTACAACCATAGGCTTATTTTAAAGTAAATGAATAACCCAATTAATCTTTTTTCCCCATCTGGTTTTAGTTAAAATACACTAATATCTAATAGCCAGTTTAAAGCCTATAGAAACCCAATTTTTTTTTAACATCAATTTTAGTATTTTTCAGCTTAACCCAAAAAATTTTACCCCTTAAATAGTTAAGGAAAATGCTTACACATCTTTTTAAGCCAACCAGATATCTAAAAGCGCGAATAGTATCTAGCCGCTATTCTTTAGTTTAATTAAATCTCTGCCACGATTTCTTAACTCAAAAAAATAACTCTCTTTTATTCGGGAAAATTAAATTCTTAAACTTGTCTTGAAAAACCCTTATGCAAAAGGTACTAAAATTTATTTATACTATTTTAATTCAAGTGCACTTTTCACAAAACAATTATGCACGTCTCTTTAAAAAAGATAAATTATAAAAAGCCTCAGTAAGAGGAATCTAGAACTGACAATTCTAAGTTATATATTAACTACTTTTAACTTATTTATGAAGAAGAAGATTAACTTTTTCTTTAGGAATCAAAGCCCTACTTACTACAATTTTTCTTTATAACGCTTCGAAGTTCTAAGTGCCAAAAAACTACTTTTGAACTTTGCTTCATCAAAGCAACTGGATCATCCCCCACGTGGCACTAAGCTTAGGCCTAACTAGACTATGGAGAATTTGCAGTTCTCAGTTATATTAACATTAACTACTAAGCACAACTTAAGAGAAATACTATCTGACTTAAGAATGAAAATCTTATGTTTTCCCTAAACTACTTAAGCAAGCCAAAGCAAATTACTGCGATTTTGAATTAACAGCTCAACGTTTTAGCTTAAACTATTTGGCCAGCATACACTAATTTCATTAGAACTTTTGCTTGGAAGGCAAATATAATATTATTTACTATATATGCATATTATAGCCTAGCAGCAACTTCCGTTACTGCTACCTTGTTACGACTTTTCACAGGTTTCCCCGCGAGCGACGGGCGATTAGTACTCATCTGATTGTATTCAGGGTAATTTTATTTTTAACCCTTACTTACAAGTCCTTCTTCAAAGGCAAGTTTTCTTATCTTATTTGTCTACTTAGTTGAGCTACCTTTTAGTAGCTCAATCTTTGAATTATTGCTTAAGTTACATCTGTATCCCAGATTAACCTTGTCATAAGCTGCATGTCAATCTGAATTATTTTTGAAGTTGTGCTACATGGGCATATAGCCAATTCTAGTAGCTGCACCTAACTAAAAGTAACTTACCTTACCGAACTCAGCAAGTAAAATAAGAGTTAGCTTCAGTAATAACCAAAAATTTTACCCGGACACTCACCATATTAGAGTAAACAACCATACACACGCACTAATAAGACAAGGCTCAAATGTAGGTGGGTTATCCTTTAACACCCAGGATCCCCTGTTTTCTATCTCAGACACCGCCTATTTATTTCTCTTTGACAACCAAATGTTTAGTTAAGAGGAACTTTTGTTTTAAACTATGGATAACAGGGTATCTAATCCTGGTTTCACTTCATAGATTCGTTAGAAGCTCACTAAAACTTTAGGAATATAACCACAAAAAACCGTTAACATTACACTGCACCTATAGTTTTTTTTATAGTTTTATAACACAACATTGACTCTAACCAATCCGCTTAAATTTATATTCGAACTGAATCTAACCGCGGCTGCTGGCATTCATCAATTGACCCCGAATTTGTCAAAAAGCTGGGTTAAAGTTTCCTTTATTAACCAATTTTCCCCACTGATGTTGAACTTGCACTTAATTTGTTCAAGCCCGCATTTAGAATCATGAGAAGCATTTTGCCCATAAATTTAGGGCCATAATCAAACCCTCCTACAGATTTGACACAAGGTACTAAAGTATCCATCTTCCTCATTTTCAATGAGACGCTTTAATTAAGCTACTGTATCTTCTATTTTAGGTTTATTTTACTCTTCGTAAAGGCACCATGGTTTTTATGCACAAATACGACACCACTAATATTACAAACAGTAACACACCAGCTATTAGGATATATAACCTTAACCCGCTTCTTTCAGCCATGAAACTTAGAAACAAAGACCCGCTAATTTCTCTGTACTCGTAATTCATAAGACCCATAAGGACCGCTCTGGCACAACACCTTCTGACGAGAACCATAAACTCTAGATTAAAACGATACACTTCATTGGGGTAGATCCTTAAAACATACAAGAACAGGACTATTACACCCCTAACGTAAGTTAGGAACAATAAGAACCCTAACAACCTTCTAACCTCCAGTGCAACCTCCACACATGCAATTATAGACCCCCTCAATAGCACTAGCCCTAAAGAAATAGGTTGCTTGGCAATTAAGACAATCGAAAACACAGCCATCAAAATTACACATATGACTATAACTCTCATTATATAAACATAATTAAGCTTACGCCCCCCGCTACCACCAGCCCTCATACTACCAGCTGGTAGGTAAAATAATTTTTCTGAACAATTTCATTCAAACAGCTGAGTTGACCTAGTCCCTTATGGGCACCTTGAGGGCCCAATAGCTCTAGTCAACCTTGATCCAGACTTTGAGCTACCATCCTGGACCCCTTAAAGAAGGCCATTTTTCTGGGGTGGGAGGTTAGCCTCTCTATGAGCCACATTCTCAAAAAGAATCTTAATAGTTTGGCTGACGACCAAGGCTTAGACCCTAATTTTCTAAGCACTCCTCATCACAAAATTAACCCTACAAAGGGAATAAGAAATACTCTGACTCTCTCATATTTCTCAAGAACTACTACAAACCCAAACCTCTCTATTTTCCTCCCTAATACCCCTCCTAAGATAATAGCCCCAATATACAGGCTAAGAAAAGGAGTTTGTATATTTAAGTGCTCATTAATCCGCAAACTTCTGCTATTAACGTAATTAGACCCAAGTATTACTCTAAATACAATCCGTGCCCTATAAAAAGAAGTGAAGATTAAACCTGTTAGCTCTAATAAATAGCACCCATAAGTTATTCTTCTGTCTATCATTCTTAGCTCAATTATTAGGTCTTTAGAGAAAAACCCTCTTATAAACGGGGCCCCTCTCAAGGACACAATTGCAACCGTTATTGCACCCATTCTTACCGGTAATCCTTGCCACAAGCTTCTTAACCCCCGGATATCTTGGATTCTTTGGTTTCTATGAATAACACCCCCTGCGCCTAGAAACAACAAAGCTTTAAATACCGCATGGGTTACTAAATGAAAAAAAGCTACAGACGGAAGAAGGATTGAAATCGAGAATATTATTAACCTTAACTGCCTCAAAGTCGAGAGTGCGATTACCTTTTTTAGGTCAAACGCAAACACAGCCCTTGACCCCGCTAATATTAGAGTAAATAGTCTTAAGACTATAAGTATTTGAGTCACAAAGGGATTAGCTCTGATAATATAAAAAGAGCGAAGAATCAAATAAACCCCAGCTGTCACCAATGTCGAAGAATGCACCAAAGAGGAGACCGGTGTGGGTGCCGCCATGGCAGCAGGTAGCCATGCGCAAAACGGCATTTGTGCGCTTTTAGTTATACCTGCAAGAACTACCACAAACCCTAAATTAACCCATGTCTGCACTGGGTGGTATATATAAATTAACCACCCCCCTTCTCTTAAAAAAATAGAAACTCTAAAAAGTACAAAAACATCCCCAATTCGATTAGTCAAAGCTGTCAACATAGCCGCAGATAACCTCTTATTGTTCTGGTAATAAGCCACTAATAGGAATGAGGTGAGCCCTAGCCCGTCTCAACCAATTAAAAGTATTACTAAATTAGGAACTAAGATTATAAACACTATAGACAGCACAAACAACCATACTAATCCCATAAACCGCTTGTAGTATGGCTCTCCAGCTATATACCACTTGCAGTAGGTTGCTACACTTCCTCTAATTACCAAAACCGTCCCAACAAAGACTATTCTTACGCTATCTAGTAGAACTCTGAAGCTAAATGAGAGACAATTACTCTCTCAAACAGTAACTTCCAATAAATAAGCTTTTCCAAAGGTCCTCCCTCTAAGAATAAATAAGTATCCAATCAGAATCAGTAAAAGTAACCCTAAGTTACTTTTTAATTGTATGATACTATTTTTACGAGCCATCTCTTAGTAACCTTGACATCAAATCGTCTCCGCATAGTCGCATCACCATAACCAGAAGGGCCAAGCAAATTCTGGCTTCGCAAACAGCTAAACATAGAATTAGTAAAATTAACCAAAACTGATTTATTAGAAACACATGGGTTACAAACAATAAGCCTAGTCTTATTATTTCAAGCCCTACAAATAAACACAAAAGGTGTTTGTTTATACGGAAGATTACAAAACAGCCTATACTTATTAAGAAAACTCCTAGGAATTTTATTCAAATCATAGCTTTAAAACACATAGTTTTCTACGACTTACAAGGCCGTCGCTTCAGCAAAGCTTTTAAAACTACCTACCTTCTATGATCCTCCGTATAGAGACACAATAAGACACAAAAAATATAACACTGAATACACGCGATTGCAACTTCAGCGGCTCCAAAAACACCTCCGCCCATTATTAACCCTTTAATACCCCCAACTCCTGTAAGCAGCCTTCTGCTATTTAACCAGCTAACTACTAACTCTCTCCTGCATATAGTTAGAATTACTTTACCAGCTCCCAGATTTAGTGTCAGACGTAAAACTAATGTTAAAGGGCGAAGTATGCCACTAATTAGCTCAACCACTACTATAAAAGGCACAAGGATTAACGGGCAACCTGTTGGAACGAGACTCATCAACCCCTGCTCAAATCTGCATAAAAGACTAGATAAAACTAAACAAGTTCAAATAGACAAAGCAAAGGAGAACCCGAACACAAACTGCCCTCTTACAGGGAAAAAGAATGGAAAGTTTCCAGACAGATTTAGTATCAGAATTATCATGAACAGACCCCTTATTACTAGAGGAAACCCAGATAGCTTTAGTCCCTTTCCGTTCAATCGAATCATCGAATAAGTAAAGGATAGCACCAAACTCCGAAAAGAGCTCGTACTTCTACCCTTAGTGTACACGTCTCTAAATAGCACGGTTATTGGCACTATAGAAGACAGCAACCATAACGGCATAGACAACCAAATTAAGTTATAGCTGTGAGCATCAAATCTAGAAAAAACATCTATTAACATGACTTTAAATTATTGATTACGCGATTTCTTATAAATATAAGTGATACACGTGTTATAAGGGTTAGTTCACACAAATGGCAATTGGCTATAAACATGCTTCCTTCCTGGATAAAGGTCTCGGGTACCTGCTCAGTCTATTTCACCACATAAACCCCCACTAAATACAACCCCTCGCTGGCTTACTAGAGCCTCTCATAGAAGGAACTTAAAATATATTAGAGACCCAAAAGACACAGCGGACCCATAAGAAGACACCCAATGTCAGTGAGCATAAATATCAGCGTAGTCTATATACCGTCGAGGCATTCCTCTTAGGCCTAAGAAATGCTGAGGAAAGAAGGTAGTATTTACCCCAAAAAATATTGCTATAAAATGGGCTTTCCTCCATTTCTTATTAAAGCATACTCCAACAAAATTTGGCAACCAATGGTTAAGACCACAGAACACCCTCAAACACCGCCCCTATTCTTAGCACATAATGGAAATGAGCCACCACATAATATGTGTCGTGTAGAGACACATCCATAGAAGCCCTAGACAGTAAGACCCCTGTTAGCCCTCCCACGGTGAATAAAAACAGAAACCCAGTACTTCAGTAGGCGGCAGGCTTTATTTTGAATTTTCTTCCTGCTATAGTTGCCAGTCATCTGAATACTTTCACCCCTGTTGGAACAGCGATTACTATAGTTGCGGTAGAAAAATAGCCTCGAGTATCAACATTAAGACCTACGGTAAACATGTGGTGAGCCCACACCATACACCCTAACCCTCCAATTCCGATTATTGCGTATACTATCCCAATTAGACCAAAAACCGCTTCTTTTCCAGAGCAATGCATAATTACTTTTGATATCACACCAAAGGCAGGTAGAATAAGAATATACACTTCCGGATGCCCAAAAAATCAAAACAAATGTTGGAACAAAACGGGGTCCCCCCCTCCTGCGGGATCGAAAAAAGTTGTGTTAAAGTTTCGGTCAAACAAGATTATTGTGATGCCCCCTCCTAGAACCGGAATTGAAATAATTAAAAGAACTGCAGTAACTCTAATCCTTAAAACATAAAGCTCCGCTCGTTCTCCTTTCATTTCTAACACTGGCATATTTTTATTGGTCCTAGCAAAGTTAATAGCCCCCACTAGAGAGCTGAGCCCAGCTAGATGTAGTGACACAATAAGAACATCCATCCTAGGGCCCCTATGATAGGGGTACACAGATAAAGGGGGGTAAATAGTTCATCCAGCACCAACTCCTTTATCCGTTCTAAAGGACAGTATTAGTAAATATAGTGCATTAGGAGATAGTCAATAACTTAAGTTGTTTATTCGCGGGTAAATTATATCTTTACCTCCTACTAGCAGAGGAATCAACCAATTACCGAAAGCTCCAATTAAGATAGGTATCACAGCAAAAAAAATTATTATTAAGGCATGCGTTGTAACCACCACATTATAGAATCAATCTCTTTTTAAGAACACTGCTCCAGGATGCCCCAGTTGCATTCGGATCATTAACCTCAACCTTGCTCCAAACAACCCTCCTCAGACTCCGCTATACAGATAAAGGGTTCCAATATCTTTGTGATTTGTTGATCACAGCCATCGACGTCACCAGGACTCCACTTCTCCATAACCCCCTACTTCTTCCTTTTTTAGTATTTTTATCATTTTATTTATCCTTACTTAGAAGCCAATCATCTAGCCTTATTAGCCCTTAGAGCCGCACTAGATTTTAGCCTCTTAATATTTTTTTCCCTATACGCTATAGTAAGATATGCCTTTTCAAACCTTCTATTAGATCCTTGAGAACTTTCATTGGTCCCATACTTCCTTAAGAAGCACTCTCGACGTGAAAACCACAGGTACACACAATACACTTCCAACAGCAAAAGTAAGCCTCTTACAATCACCTCTCATCAAAATTCGTTTCGCATAAATGCCACTTCTAGTATTAACCTACTCATTCCAAAGACCCCTCACGATATTCGTGGTAGAGACCCCCAAACAAGATAAGAAGGAAACCCCTTGAGGACAAAATCCCTAACACTCTCTTACCGTAAAAGAACATGTAGGCAAAAGGTATTAACAGCACTACCTCTACATCAAACACGACGAACAAAACTGCTACTAGAAAGAATCGGATAGAAAAGGGCCTCCGAGCTCTTCCAATAGGCTCAAATCCACACTCATATGGACTGCACTTTTCTCGGTCTAGACCCCGCTTTTCCCTTAGTAGCATAAATAACCCCGTAAACAAAAAAGACACAATGCAGACAAACGCAACTCTTAACCCCATAACCATTCTTCTAGAAAACTTATGGAAGTGTCTTTAGCTCCCAAAGCCAATATTTTATTTTAAACTATATCTAGCTAAAAAAGGGTTGACACCACTAATAGCCCCACAACCTATCGTTCTTAAATTAAACTACTTTTTTATAAGGAAAAATGGTACAAGCCATTTATAACAAAGTTAGCAGCCCTATTATGTTAATTAACTTCCTCACTTAAGAATGAAAACCTAGGCTTAATAATTAGATGCAAACCAATCCTTTTTTTTAAAGTACCATTCTACAAAAAGGAGGTAACAACTACCTATAGTTATGTTTGAAACAAAATATTTTATTTTAAATTACCTTTTTATCATACTTTTGTGGTTTTACCCACTCTTTTTGAGCCGAAATCAAAACGCCCCTGGCCTAAAAGCAGTTTCTAAATAAATCTCACCAAGATCAATGCCCCCCCTGCTAGGTTAGCCCCGATCACTATCCTCCACATAATCTTGAATTCTGCTTTGTTTTTGTCTACTAACCTTTTTATTACTATCCTATAAAAAAAGTCAATGTAGAATTTTAGCCTGATTACTGAACCTATAATACAAGCCACGATTACAGCCCTTCCTCTCATTAGAAACACCAATACTTTCGCTAGAAAGCCAAGGAAAGGAGGCATCCCCATCAGTATCAGTAACCCTATACCCCTCGCGGCTCTACTAATCTGACCGCCCATTCTTGTTTTGTTTATTATTGAGCACCCATAAAAAAACAGCCCTACCGACAGCGAGTAAACTGCAAAATACCCTACAAAGACTACTCTTGACCATGTGAGCCCTAACAGCATTCATGATGTATGCACAAACGACGAGTACGCGCTTATTACTCGTACTGAATTCTGGTTAAGGCCCCCTACTGCCCCAATTCCAGCTATCAATACAATTACTACTCACAACCCCTTAGAGGGTATAATTATTGATAAAAAGACAAGGGGGGCGACTTTTTGCCAAGTTAATATTAACCCTCTTGCTAACCATCTGCTGTTCTTAATAATTGAAGGGACCCACGAATGTAGCGGGAAAACGCCAGATTTTAACACTGTACCCGCCCCCCTTATCACCAGCCCTCTCACTACGTGCTGCTCTATCAAGGTTACAAAACCCACTAGTATCAGAATTGACCCCGTTCTTTGTACCACAAAATATTTTACACAGGGCTCAGGACTATAGTGACCATCAGGGTTTATAATTACAAGAAATCCATACAGATTTAGCTCTAAACCGAGTCACACCCCTACTATCTCTTCTCTTCTAACCCTAAGAATTGTCCCGATCAATATTACCCCTAATCTCACTAATTTTATAGGTCTTACCACAAAGCTTACCATTTCAAGTAAAGGTTACTTATAACACTTGAAAATCATAGGTCTTCTGTCCTTAATTAGACTACTTTACTCAGACTAGTAAGCGCTTGGAATCGCTTTGGTACTTGATTTCAAATCAAAACTGTTTAACTAGTCTGTATGACTCCTATTTTTAACCTTTTAAATGGTCAGGAATCTTATATCAGGACGGAGCATGCTCTTCTTGAATGTACGCATACCACGAAGGCTTTGCGTCTGGGTACTTAAACGTATAGACGTCCCCGTCTCATATTTTGAACCACCACATGTATAACCATCCTCCAAACCACACATATACTAAACATCATAATGCTACCCATACCACATCTACGAAGTGTCAGTACCAAATGCAAGCCTCAAAACCAAAGTGCCGTTGACTGGAAAACTCCCCACGCCATAGTCGGACTAACCTCACCATTAGTCAAAGAGTCCCCACAACTACGTGCATTCCATGAAACCCAGTTAGTAAATAAAACACTCTTCCATACACCCTATCTGCAATAGTGTATGAGTTTCAGTAGTATTCTCGAAGTTGCACTAGGAAGAACACAGTCCCACATAAAATTGTTACCACTAGGCCAATAAATGGCCCAACATCATAATCCTTCAAACGCATTCTCTTATGGGCTTGAGTTACGAATAACCCCCTCCTAATTAAAAGACCTGTCTCGAACAGCCTTGTCGACGACGGGTTTGGCGTGCGGATCCCTGGAGGGGGTCATCGCATCCCTAGTTCACACGAGGGTCTTAAGGCATTATGGAAGAAAGTCCAAAAAAAAGAAAAGAAGAACATTACTTCAGACAGAATAAAAAGGGCAACTCCATCACGAAATCTCTTGATTACGAAGCGAGTATGAAACCCAATATCTCCCTCACGAATTAAGTCTCGCCATCATCTAAAAGTTCTCAATAGTATACACCCCAACCTCATTCCTATTAATAGAAATCTGGGAGTTCGATGCAGTCACAAAATTAACCCTACCGCTATTCCGTTTGCCGAGATAGCCACAAAAAAGGGCCACGGACTTGGACCTGGTACATAGTAACGAGAATAAGGATTACGATTCATTGTTTAGGGTATAAACATAAACATAAAGTTCAGCGGTATCCAATGAGCCGCCAGAACAAAAACATCACAAACTCTTCTCAAGTTTAAGGACTCCCTGTGTGACACCCCCTTCCCGTGACAACAACTTCCATATAGGTATAGTCTAAAACATGCCCTAATAAAGCTTATCAGACCCAGGATAAGCAGGAACACTCCACTTATTCACCCTCCCACGCCGAAAACGAGGATTTCCCCAAATAAGTTTAGACTAGGAGGGGCTGCTATGTTGCTTGATCTTAACAGGAAACACATTAAGACTAGACTTGGGCAGACTAACAAGCCCCCTTTATTTATTACTAGCAGACGCGAGTGCCTCATCTTATAGATAGCATTCACATACCTGAACAAACCTGATGAACACAACCCATGCCCGATCATAATAATAATGGCCCCCACTACCCCTAATACCGTGTTGCTAAGCACTCCTAATAGCACAAGCCTCATATGCGCTACAGAGGAATATGCTACCAAACATTTTAGGTCCACTTGCCGTACACACGCTAATCCTGCGTAGACACCTCCTGCCAAGTTCACCACTAGTAGCAGCACAAAAAAAACGCTTCTAAGCCTTATTTGTATAACTATTATAAATCGAAGCAGCCCGTACCCTCCTAATTTTAGTACCACCCCGGCCAATAGCATCGAACCGGCTACTGGGGCCTCTACGTGAGCCTTAGGTAGTCACAGGTGAAATGGATATATTGGTAGCTTGATAAGAAACCCTAGAATGTATAGCCATCACAATCTCATTCCCCTTTTTTTTACTAGCCTTACCACAGAACTTATCCTCCTCCTCAACCCTCTAATATAGAGTTCTCTTACCCCCCATAAGAAAAAAAGAGATCCGAACACCGTATAGATTACTATATACCCCCCTGCCTGTAAACGCTCTGGCTGATAGCCTCAGCCTACAATTAATAACAACAGAGGGGCTAGCACACTTTCAAAAAAAAAAAAAAAAAGAAAGAACCTCCTCACCCTGAATCTTATCACTAAAATTAGGCTGATTCTGATAATTATTAAATTAAATCTTGCTTTCCGGTGGATCTTAACCCTCCTTAGGTAGGAAAGAATTGCTACAAATAGAGTTAGTGTAACCATTAACCCTATTACAAAGTCTGTGGTGTACAACCCGTTCAACTCTACCCCCCCTATCGCGACTCTTGTGGCGCCCATACTTAGAATAGTTAGAACGCTTAACCCAATGACACTCATATTTAGGTTTTTTATAATAATCAATGCAATAAGTCTAATTGCCAACCTTTTAACCATAAGTAAGACAGACTTTATCTGACACATTCAGTGTAAATGAATTATACTAGTTTATATTATCTTACATACACCCTAACTAGAACTACTACACACACACTAGCCATAAGTATGACACATAGAAGAACAGTCCAACACAAACTCATTAACTTATCATAACGTAAACGAGGTAAAGAAGCACGAATAACCACAAAGAAGACCGCAAAAGCCATCATAAAGACCCCGATCAACGCTTCATTTCCCCCGAAAAATATCGCCGCCCTTATAACCCTTCTGAGAAGAATACTAGAGTACTCCGCAATAAATATAACTGCAAACCCCCCTCCGCTGTACTCCACGTTGTATCCTGACACTAATTCCGACTCTCCTTCCACAAAATCAAATGGCGCCCGATTAGTTTCAGCTAGCATACACAGCATTCAGACAACTATAACTACGCACAAAGGAAAAAAGAAAAAAAAGGACCTTTGTTGGAACACCCTAATTTCTTGAAACATAAACACACCCGAGCACAGCACCACACAAAAGAAGATAAATCCTATAGGGATCTCATAAGAAATTCTTTGCGCCATCGCACGAACTGCACCTAGCAAAGAGTATTTAGAGTTAGAAGCCCATCCGGATATTATTACCCCGTAAACCCTGACTCTAGTAATAACTATAAACAGAATCACCCCGAAAACATAAAACACTTCAGCCGACTTATACGGGTATAAAAGCCATCCAAGTAAACTGATAGTTAATATTAGTGCAGGAGCCAAAATGAAGGGCCCTACGTTAGCACGTGTAGGCACAATAAACTCTTTACATAACAACTTACCTGCGTCACTAAAAGGCTGCAAGATCCCTATATAACTCACCTTGGATGGACCCTTTCGGATTATAATGATAGCCAAAATTTTACGTTCCAACAAAGTATAGAAGCCCACAGCGAGAAGCACCCCTACAAAAGGGATAACACCAACAACCACGCCTACTCAGTCCACCAGTGCAGCCTTAGTCGACCCCAAGGGAGTAAAAGAGTCCGCTGACACTTGACAAAGGCTTAATAGGATAGAGGCTCCAAAGAAAACAGCTACTCTCCTTAGAGTCTTAAATAGACACTCGACACTAACCATAATGAGACTGGGCTTAGCTTTGTAATTCACACACAAACAAGAGTATATCTTATAAGACGAGCTTAAATCGTATGCATTAGGTCTGCCAGCTTGTGCCATGAAAGCAAGTATATATACTTATGAATTGATCCTAAATCAAACGCATTAGCTCTGCCAGCTCTCACAAAGATAAGAGCCACTACTCACGGCGCCTTAGGGGCATGAGCCCTATATCCTAATATTAGACCACCTTATCACTAAAAGCTACTTGCCCATTGTACAAGTTCATTAAATTAAAAGTTTAACGCTTCTTAAAAGCTTTAGCTTATTTTTTATTTTAGTTAAGAGCTTCCAACCATATGACAAAATATTTCTCAGGAATAAACTCAATCACAATCGGTATAAATCTATGGTTAACCCCGCAAATTTCAGAACACTGCCCGTAAATAATTCTACACTGGGAAGCTTTTATAGGAAGCCGATTAATTCGACCTGGGATGGCATCTACTTTAATTAGTAACTTAGGGAGTGCAAACGAATGGAGCACATCAGACCTTCTTACAAAAGCAGTTATTTGCACATCTGCTGGAGCCACCATCCGGTTATCAACATCCAACAAACGATACCCTCCTTTTCTAAATGTCTCCTGCTGGTCTTCTATGTAAGAATCAATTGTATAACACGAAATTCTTTCAGCGCTTTCTCTAGAGCTTGGAGTGTCTAAATTGCGACAAAATTCGTAAGATCAGTACCATTGTTTCCCAATCGCCTTAAAATTTCACCGGGGCCGTTTTACTTCTTCTATATAATATAGGTTAATTATAGAAGGAAACCACAACCCTACTAACATCAACATTGGCACAATAGTCCATCAAAATTCTAATCGTTGACGGTTCAAGAAATGGCGATAAGAAAATTTAGTAAGAAGGATTACGCATCCTATATATATAACAAAGACCAACACAGCCACTGCTACTATCATCACAAAACCATGGTACCGGAACAGGTCTTTCCCTAGTTCCCCATGGACAATATCACCAAAATATCGACTCCCGTAAAAAGACATATTTATATTTTTCTACACTTATTAGCCCACTCACGTGCGCTACTTTCGCGATTTACTAATTTTAATAACTTGAAATAAGCTAAAAACTTAAACCATTTCAGGTCTACAGGACGACTCCTACAGAATTTAGGGTATTCAAGCAGCTTGTCCCACACCCACAAAGAAAGAGGGTTTAATAACAACCTAGAGAAATAAATGACTGAAAGACACTGCCCCAAAATGATATAAGGCTCCCGCACTGGGCGAGCACCAATCCATGTTAACCTAATAAACCTACCAACCAACACTCAAAACACTACTTGATTAAACGGGGTAAAAACATAAACTTCGATACTTACCTCTGTGAAGACTAGGAATTAGGTATAATACTACAATCGACAAAAACATAACATATACCCCCCCCGCTTTATGAGGAATTGAACGAAGGATTGCATAAGCAAACATAAAATACCACTCAGGCTGAACATGGATTGGCGTTTTTATAGGATTAGCAGGCCAATAGTTTAAATGATTCCCTAACAGCTCAGGATCCACACACACTAAATATATAAAAAAGAACCTAAAGCAAACATAACCAAAAAGATCTTTAATAGTATAGAAGGGGTGGAAGGGCACACACATAGTACCTCTTTCAATACCCAAAGGGTTATTACTCCCTTTCTCATGTAAAAAAAACAGGTGTAAAAAAACAACCGCCACTATCACAAACGGTAAGAGAAAGTGTAAAGTATAAAACCGCTTTAGAGTTGCATTACACACGGTCCAACCCCCTCATACATAGCGGAGCATACTCTCTCCTACTACGGGGATCACTCTAAGTATATTAGTAATAACAGTAGCCCCCCAATATGACATTTGCCCCCAAGGCAAAGTGTAACCGAGGAAAGCCTCCGCCATAGTAACAAAAACAAATGCACCCCAAAATACCACACTGTCTTATCTAAATAAGACCCATAATACAGCCCACGAGCAATGTGCGCATAAATACAGATAAAAAACATAGAGGACCCATTTGCATGAATATTACGCAACATTCATCCTTTTTCCACATTACGCATAATATGTACTACAGAATCGAATGCCATGTCTTCATGAGCAGTATAATGAGTTGACAATAAAAGACCCCTTAGAAGTTGGATAATTAGGCACAAGCCTAGTATAGAGCCAAACCTTCACCAAGCGTTTAAGTTTACAGGACAAGGCAAATCATAGAACCTGTCATTCATAATCTTCACCAACTTATTAGTACTTCGTCACGGACCAACCCTCTTAGGCGTGTTAATATTATTCACAGTATTGTTACCAACCATCTCATAAGAAAGGCCTACACCTTGTTTATGAGTTTACAGCTCACCACCTCTTCCTCGGCCACCTCATGAATTTTTGTTATATATACAGGCACAAACCCCCCGCACACCGCATTTTTTTATGAGTACACATAAGCTTGGACCCCCCTTTTTACACCTCTGAAGACACCCAAAGTGTTAAGTGTCCAACTTTGTTTTTGCTCCATTTTTACTTTATTTTTAATTAGACTTAAAGCGACCAACAACTTACGCTTCAAAAATTTTTTTATTTTTAAGATACACGCCTCGTTTTCGAACCGAAAACCACATGAGCAACCAGAGCTGGGGTAAATGAGGAAATAAACGTCTCAAATCCCCATTATCCTACAGCTTACAATTAGCTATAGAGCCCAAGTAACTTAGAATTTAAGGGTCAAATTCACCACTTTCTCTGCCAATAATTAGGTTGAATCTCATGTGGTCCTGAAGAATGCTTACTCCCCGCAAAGGCTTTGTAGCCTTTCAAGCATACACTAAAACCAAGTTAATTAGGTGTAAGGAGACCCGTATTGACCAGTTTTTAAATAGACCATAACAGCCTAACAATAAACGAATTAACTGTAATTTTGCTTATCTTATGGATTATTTTAATAAATTATAACTATTAATACACCAATAAACTTTAACTATGAGCATTAATAACTACTGACCCCGTCTTTACTAACATCAGGAACACTGTCTTCTTCACTTACAACCACATTTCTCTGCTCGACTGGCTGACAGACATTAGCTGGGACTTCAGGCTCCACAACAGCTATTTGTTCTTCTAAAGGAACATAGCCACCCTCAGCATGGGGGCCCCCTTCCTCCTGATTATCAGGAACAACTTCAGCGACACCATTCACAACAGCATCTCCAACAGCTGAAATAGTTTCAGGTAATGGGAGCACCCTAACAGTGTCACCCCCTCCGCCCTGACATAAGTCCCCTCCTCCAACGTCTATTCTAAACACTCAGTTTTTATATGAAAAAAAACCATCTCACACACCCCTTAACAGTAAGCCTTTTTTTGCAGCAAACCCCTGCCTAAGCCACTCTCATACAGCCTCTCTAGTGCCCAACACATTCAACAATCTATCACTAAGCAACACACTCATTTACATAAAAAGAACCCTTTTTATAAGTTAATCAGCCTATTATACAATATTATTTATGTCATTACAGATCCGTCACAAAGTATTGCTTTAGCTAAAAACTCGCTCGCTTAAAAGAGACCTTAAAGCTATGCATAAGCTTTTGGGTTAACAAACCCAAAAACTTCAATTAAAATAAAGCTTCGCAGGGTCTTGTTGCTCTTCTTTTACACACAGGCCTCTTCGCTTTACCCTTATGCAAGAAGTACTAAAATTTATTTGCCCCACTTTACTTCAAGTAAGCTTTTTATGAGGCAATCGTGTGCATTTCTTTAGAAAGATAAATTCTAAAAAACCTCAGTGAGATGAGCCTAAAACTAATTAACTCCTCTTAAATTGTTTATAAAGAAAAGCTTTAACTTTTTCTTTAGGAATCAAAGTCCTACGTACTATAATACTTCTTTATAACACCTCAGAGCAATAAACTACTTTTGAGCTTAGCTTCATCAAAGCAACTGGGCCATCCCCCCACGTACAACTAAGCTAGGAAGAATTTGTAGCTCTCAGTTATATTAACATTAGCAACTAAACACAACTTAAGAGACAGGCTATCTGGCTTGAGAATAAGAATCTTATACCCTAAGCAAATTACTGGGATTTTCAATTAACAGCTCAACATTCTAGCTTAATTTATTCACCCAGCGTACACTAATTTCATTAAAATTTTTGCCCAGAAGGCAAATATAGTAATTATTGCTATGTAACCATCCTATAACCAGCACATTTAACAGCCTAACGCCACGTTTATTTACATAAAAAGGCCCTATACAATATTGTCTATAGCACTCAGATCTGTGACAGAACATTGCTTTGCTTAAAAACCTTTTATACGAAACTAACTCACTTAAAAGGGACCTCAGGACCAGACATAAACTTCATCACTTGTAGTCTTTGTAAGTTTATAACCCACCTAACCCCCTTTTAGGCGTGTTAATATTACATACTATTGTTAACACTTACTTTTTAAGACGCTCACAACCTTGTTTACAAGCTCACGCTTCTACGTTTCACAATTTTATTTAGCTTCATTTTGTTGCTGCACACCACATTTTTGTCACCTCTATTTAACCTGCTTTCCTATTTCCTCCCCTCCAGATCAGCCCCCCCAGGCATTAGTGTGTCATTTTGATTTTATTTTATTTTTGATTTACTTTTTTGCTTAGACTTTAAGTGACCCATGAATTACGCTTTGGGAACTTTCATATGACTTGATTTCTATTTATTTTTTGATTTTAAGATACAGATAGTCTAGTTTTCAAACCCCAAAAAATCACATGAGCAACCAAAATTAGGGCAAACGAAAAAAATTAACACCTTAGATCCATTTCTCCTGCAGTTTACAATTAACCACAGGAAGCAAATAGCTTTAGAATTTAGGTTTAAGTTTGTTTTTTTCTACCACTAATTAGGTTAAGTCTCACATGACTCTGAAAAATGCTTACTCACTGTAAAGGGTTCAAAACCTTATCTACAACAGGTTGTAAAGCATAATCTAAAACAAGTTTGGACAGGTATGGGCATTCGCAACTAGATTTTCAATAAAATACACAATGTCAAGTAAAATTAAGTTTTACTTTGACTTATAAGTTATCTTAACTAAGGGCTTTTTACATGCATCAGCAACAGGGTTTCCGTGTAAAAGGACAGAGAGAACAGGCCTTGCGGTCACTGTACCGGCCGGTAACAGGAAATGCGGTACACTATAAAACCTCATTCTTAAGGGTTTCCACAGTGTTTGGTTTTTTTTTGTCTGTTACTAGCACAAATCCATTACACACCGCCTTTTTAGAACCCTTGTTTTATTCTTTAGGTGGGTGATTGCTGCTTTTTGGCTGCATTAATAGACTGTTTTATTTTTTACCTAATTTGCAACCCGTTTTAACCCTATTTTTTAATAAAATAGCAATACTAATTTTAACAAGAACCAACGACACGCCCTACCGCCACTAATTGGCCTTCAGCTTCATAAAAGGCAACCCTTTTTATAAACTAATCAGTTTATTGCGTAGCATTATTTAAGCAATGACAGAGCCAGGGCAAAGCGTTGCTTTAGCGAAAAAGTCCTTTCGTACAAAATTAGCTCATTTTTAAAAGAGGATAGAAACTGAACTAGCTCACGCCGTTCTGAACTCAGCTCATGTTAGATTTTAAAGGGCGAACAGACCCACCATTAGAAGCTTCTACGCCTCTAGGATATCTAAAGCCAACATCGAGGTCGCAATCTTCCCCTCCAATACCATCTTTCGGGAGAAATTGCGCTGTTATCCCTAGAGTAGCTAGCCACACATATAAAGTTAGGAAATACGAGTTAGATTTATATAATAGTGAAAGACTTATTTTCACTGATCTCCCATCAAAATCGTATAAGAGCCAAAAACTCCAATTAAGATAAAGCTTCATAGGGTCTTGTCGTCCTTCTTTTACATAAAGGCCTCTTCACCTTAAAGTTAGTTTAAATTAAATTTTCAGACACAGCACCTTCTTCGTTAACCCTTTCATACCATCCTTCAATTGAAAGGCAAATTATCGCGCTACCTTAGGACGCTCACGTTAACGCCGCCGTTTACAACAAACATTACTCTAGTTGCACTGGGCAGGGACTACCTTTTACTTACATCAAAAGGAAATGTTTTTGTTAAACAGTCGAGAAGTTTAGTTTGCCGAATTCGTTTAAAAACTTTTATTTAGCCTTTAGTTTTTTAAGGTAAAACAAAATAGTAATACCAAATAAATAATATTTTTACTCGTTTTTATCATAGTCACTGGTCCTACAACCATAGGCTTATTTTAAAGTAAATGAATAACCCAATTAATCTTTTTTCCCCATCTGGTTTTAGTTAAAATACACTAATATCTAATAGCCAGTTTAAAGCCTATAGAAACCCAATTTTTTTTTAACATCAATTTTAGTATTTTTCAGCTTAACCCAAAAAATTTTACCCCTTAAATAGTTAAGGAAAATGCTTACACATCTTTTTAAGCCAACCAGATATCTAAAAGCGCGAATAGTATCTAGCCGCTATTCTTTAGTTTAATTAAATCTCTGCCACGATTTCTTAACTCAAAAAAATAACTCTCTTTTATTCGGGAAAATTAAATTCTTAAACTTGTCTTGAAAAACCCTTATGCAAAAGGTACTAAAATTTATTTATACTATTTTAATTCAAGTGCACTTTTCACAAAACAATTATGCACGTCTCTTTAAAAAAGATAAATTATAAAAAGCCTCAGTAAGAGGAATCTAGAACTGACAATTCTAAGTTATATATTAACTACTTTTAACTTATTTATGAAGAAGAAGATTAACTTTTTCTTTAGGAATCAAAGCCCTACTTACTACAATTTTTCTTTATAACGCTTCGAAGTTCTAAGTGCCAAAAAACTACTTTTGAACTTTGCTTCATCAAAGCAACTGGATCATCCCCCACGTGGCACTAAGCTTAGGCCTAACTAGACTATGGAGAATTTGCAGTTCTCAGTTATATTAACATTAACTACTAAGCACAACTTAAGAGAAATACTATCTGACTTAAGAATGAAAATCTTATGTTTTCCCTAAACTACTTAAGCAAGCCAAAGCAAATTACTGCGATTTTGAATTAACAGCTCAACGTTTTAGCTTAAACTATTTGGCCAGCATACACTAATTTCATTAGAACTTTTGCTTGGAAGGCAAATATAATATTATTTACTATATATGCATATTATAGCCTAGCAGCAACTTCCGTTACTGCTACCTTGTTACGACTTTTCACAGGTTTCCCCGCGAGCGACGGGCGATTAGTACTCATCTGATTGTATTCAGGGTAATTTTATTTTTAACCCTTACTTACAAGTCCTTCTTCAAAGGCAAGTTTTCTTATCTTATTTGTCTACTTAGTTGAGCTACCTTTTAGTAGCTCAATCTTTGAATTATTGCTTAAGTTACATCTGTATCCCAGATTAACCTTGTCATAAGCTGCATGTCAATCTGAATTATTTTTGAAGTTGTGCTACATGGGCATATAGCCAATTCTAGTAGCTGCACCTAACTAAAAGTAACTTACCTTACCGAACTCAGCAAGTAAAATAAGAGTTAGCTTCAGTAATAACCAAAAATTTTACCCGGACACTCACCATATTAGAGTAAACAACCATACACACGCACTAATAAGACAAGGCTCAAATGTAGGTGGGTTATCCTTTAACACCCAGGATCCCCTGTTTTCTATCTCAGACACCGCCTATTTATTTCTCTTTGACAACCAAATGTTTAGTTAAGAGGAACTTTTGTTTTAAACTATGGATAACAGGGTATCTAATCCTGGTTTCACTTCATAGATTCGTTAGAAGCTCACTAAAACTTTAGGAATATAACCACAAAAAACCGTTAACATTACACTGCACCTATAGTTTTTTTATAGTTTTATAACACAACATTGACTCTAACCAATCCGCTTAAATTTATATTCGAACTGAATCTAACCGCGGCTGCTGGCATTCATCAATTGACCCCGAATTTGTCAAAAAGCTGGGTTAAAGTTTCCTTTATTAACCAATTTTCCCCACTGATGTTGAACTTGCACTTAATTTGTTCAAGCCCGCATTTAGAATCATGAGAAGCATTTTGCCCATAAATTTAGGGCCATAATCAAACCCTCCTACAGATTTGACACAAGGTACTAAAGTATCCATCTTCCTCATTTTCAATGAGACGCTTTAATTAAGCTACTGTATCTTCTATTTTAGGTTTATTTTACTCTTCGTAAAGGCACCATGGTTTTTATGCACAAATACGACACCACTAATATTACAAACAGTAACACACCAGCTATTAGGATATATAACCTTAACCCGCTTCTTTCAGCCATGAAACTTAGAAACAAAGACCCGCTAATTTCTCTGTACTCGTAATTCATAAGACCCATAAGGACCGCTCTGGCACAACACCTTCTGACGAGAACCATAAACTCTAGATTAAAACGATACACTTCATTGGGGTAGATCCTTAAAACATACAAGAACAGGACTATTACACCCCTAACGTAAGTTAGGAACAATAAGAACCCTAACAACCTTCTAACCTCCAGTGCAACCTCCACACATGCAATTATAGACCCCCTCAATAGCACTAGCCCTAAAGAAATAGGTTGCTTGGCAATTAAGACAATCGAAAACACAGCCATCAAAATTACACATATGACTATAACTCTCATTATATAAACATAATTAAGCTTACGCCCCCCGCTACCACCAGCCCTCATACTACCAGCTGGTAGGTAAAATAATTTTTCTGAACAATTTCATTCAAACAGCTGAGTTGACCTAGTCCCTTATGGGCACCTTGAGGGCCCAATAGCTCTAGTCAACCTTGATCCAGACTTTGAGCTACCATCCTGGACCCCTTAAAGAAGGCCATTTTTCTGGGGTGGGAGGTTAGCCTCTCTATGAGCCACATTCTCAAAAAGAATCTTAATAGTTTGGCTGACGACCAAGGCTTAGACCCTAATTTTCTAAGCACTCCTCATCACAAAATTAACCCTACAAAGGGAATAAGAAATACTCTGACTCTCTCATATTTCTCAAGAACTACTACAAACCCAAACCTCTCTATTTTCCTCCCTAATACCCCTCCTAAGATAATAGCCCCAATATACAGGCTAAGAAAAGGAGTTTGTATATTTAAGTGCTCATTAATCCGCAAACTTCTGCTATTAACGTAATTAGACCCAAGTATTACTCTAAATACAATCCGTGCCCTATAAAAAGAAGTGAAGATTAAACCTGTTAGCTCTAATAAATAGCACCCATAAGTTATTCTTCTGTCTATCATTCTTAGCTCAATTATTAGGTCTTTAGAGAAAAACCCTCTTATAAACGGGGCCCCTCTCAAGGACACAATTGCAACCGTTATTGCACCCATTCTTACCGGTAATCCTTGCCACAAGCTTCTTAACCCCCGGATATCTTGGATTCTTTGGTTTCTATGAATAACACCCCCTGCGCCTAGAAACAACAAAGCTTTAAATACCGCATGGGTTACTAAATGAAAAAAAGCTACAGACGGAAGAAGGATTGAAATCGAGAATATTATTAACCTTAACTGCCTCAAAGTCGAGAGTGCGATTACCTTTTTTAGGTCAAACGCAAACACAGCCCTTGACCCCGCTAATATTAGAGTAAATAGTCTTAAGACTATAAGTATTTGAGTCACAAAGGGATTAGCTCTGATAATATAAAAAGAGCGAAGAATCAAATAAACCCCAGCTGTCACCAATGTCGAAGAATGCACCAAAGAGGAGACCGGTGTGGGTGCCGCCATGGCAGCAGGTAGCCATGCGCAAAACGGCATTTGTGCGCTTTTAGTTATACCTGCAAGAACTACCACAAACCCTAAATTAACCCATGTCTGCACTGGGTGGTATATATAAATTAACCACCCCCCTTCTCTTAAAAAAATAGAAACTCTAAAAAGTACAAAAACATCCCCAATTCGATTAGTCAAAGCTGTCAACATAGCCGCAGATAACCTCTTATTGTTCTGGTAATAAGCCACTAATAGGAATGAGGTGAGCCCTAGCCCGTCTCAACCAATTAAAAGTATTACTAAATTAGGAACTAAGATTATAAACACTATAGACAGCACAAACAACCATACTAATCCCATAAACCGCTTGTAGTATGGCTCTCCAGCTATATACCACTTGCAGTAGGTTGCTACACTTCCTCTAATTACCAAAACCGTCCCAACAAAGACTATTCTTACGCTATCTAGTAGAACTCTGAAGCTAAATGAGAGACAATTACTCTCTCAAACAGTAACTTCCAATAAATAAGCTTTTCCAAAGGTCCTCCCTCTAAGAATAAATAAGTATCCAATCAGAATCAGTAAAAGTAACCCTAAGTTACTTTTTAATTGTATGATACTATTTTTACGAGCCATCTCTTAGTAACCTTGACATCAAATCGTCTCCGCATAGTCGCATCACCATAACCAGAAGGGCCAAGCAAATTCTGGCTTCGCAAACAGCTAAACATAGAATTAGTAAAATTAACCAAAACTGATTTATTAGAAACACATGGGTTACAAACAATAAGCCTAGTCTTATTATTTCAAGCCCTACAAATAAACACAAAAGGTGTTTGTTTATACGGAAGATTACAAAACAGCCTATACTTATTAAGAAAACTCCTAGGAATTTTATTCAAATCATAGCTTTAAAACACATAGTTTTCTACGACTTACAAGGCCGTCGCTTCAGCAAAGCTTTTAAAACTACCTACCTTCTATGATCCTCCGTATAGAGACACAATAAGACACAAAAAATATAACACTGAATACACGCGATTGCAACTTCAGCGGCTCCAAAAACACCTCCGCCCATTATTAACCCTTTAATACCCCCAACTCCTGTAAGCAGCCTTCTGCTATTTAACCAGCTAACTACTAACTCTCTCCTGCATATAGTTAGAATTACTTTACCAGCTCCCAGATTTAGTGTCAGACGTAAAACTAATGTTAAAGGGCGAAGTATGCCACTAATTAGCTCAACCACTACTATAAAAGGCACAAGGATTAACGGGCAACCTGTTGGAACGAGACTCATCAACCCCTGCTCAAATCTGCATAAAAGACTAGATAAAACTAAACAAGTTCAAATAGACAAAGCAAAGGAGAACCCGAACACAAACTGCCCTCTTACAGGGAAAAAGAATGGAAAGTTTCCAGACAGATTTAGTATCAGAATTATCATGAACAGACCCCTTATTACTAGAGGAAACCCAGATAGCTTTAGTCCCTTTCCGTTCAATCGAATCATCGAATAAGTAAAGGATAGCACCAAACTCCGAAAAGAGCTCGTACTTCTACCCTTAGTGTACACGTCTCTAAATAGCACGGTTATTGGCACTATAGAAGACAGCAACCATAACGGCATAGACAACCAAATTAAGTTATAGCTGTGAGCATCAAATCTAGAAAAAACATCTATTAACATGACTTTAAATTATTGATTACGCGATTTCTTATAAATATAAGTGATACACGTGTTATAAGGGTTAGTTCACACAAATGGCAATTGGCTATAAACATGCTTCCTTCCTGGATAAAGGTCTCGGGTACCTGCTCAGTCTATTTCACCACATAAACCCCCACTAAATACAACCCCTCGCTGGCTTACTAGAGCCTCTCATAGAAGGAACTTAAAATATATTAGAGACCCAAAAGACACAGCGGACCCATAAGAAGACACCCAATGTCAGTGAGCATAAATATCAGCGTAGTCTATATACCGTCGAGGCATTCCTCTTAGGCCTAAGAAATGCTGAGGAAAGAAGGTAGTATTTACCCCAAAAAATATTGCTATAAAATGGGCTTTCCTCCATTTCTTATTAAAGCATACTCCAACAAAATTTGGCAACCAATGGTTAAGACCACAGAACACCCCAAACACCGCCCCTATTCTTAGCACATAATGGAAATGAGCCACCACATAATATGTGTCGTGTAGAGACACATCCATAGAAGCCCTAGACAGTAAGACCCCTGTTAGCCCTCCCACGGTGAATAAAAACAGAAACCCAGTACTTCAGTAGGCGGCAGGCTTTATTTTGAATTTTCTTCCTGCTATAGTTGCCAGTCATCTGAATACTTTCACCCCTGTTGGAACAGCGATTACTATAGTTGCGGTAGAAAAATAGCCTCGAGTATCAACATTAAGACCTACGGTAAACATGTGGTGAGCCCACACCATACACCCTAACCCTCCAATTCCGATTATTGCGTATACTATCCCAATTAGACCAAAAACCGCTTCTTTTCCAGAGCAATGCATAATTACTTTTGATATCACACCAAAGGCAGGTAGAATAAGAATATACACTTCCGGATGCCCAAAAAATCAAAACAAATGTTGGAACAAAACGGGGTCCCCCCCTCCTGCGGGATCGAAAAAAGTTGTGTTAAAGTTTCGGTCAAACAAGATTATTGTGATGCCCCCTCCTAGAACCGGAATTGAAATAATTAAAAGAACTGCAGTAACTCTAATCCTTAAAACATAAAGCTCCGCTCGTTCTCCTTTCATTTCTAACACTGGCATATTTTTATTGGTCCTAGCAAAGTTAATAGCCCCCACTAGAGAGCTGAGCCCAGCTAGATGTAGTGACACAATAAGAACATCCATCCTAGGGCCCCTATGATAGGGGTACACAGATAAAGGGGGGTAAATAGTTCATCCAGCACCAACTCCTTTATCCGTTCTAAAGGACAGTATTAGTAAATATAGTGCATTAGGAGATAGTCAATAACTTAAGTTGTTTATTCGCGGGTAAATTATATCTTTACCTCCTACTAGCAGAGGAATCAACCAATTACCGAAAGCTCCAATTAAGATAGGTATCACAGCAAAAAAAATTATTATTAAGGCATGCGTTGTAACCACCACATTATAGAATCAATCTCTTTTTAAGAACACTGCTCCAGGATGCCCCAGTTGCATTCGGATCATTAACCTCAACCTTGCTCCAAACAACCCTCCTCAGACTCCGCTATACAGATAAAGGGTTCCAATATCTTTGTGATTTGTTGATCACAGCCATCGACGTCACCAGGACTCCACTTCTCCATAACCCCCTACTTCTTCCTTTTTTAGTATTTTTATCATTTTATTTATCCTTACTTAGAAGCCAATCATCTAGCCTTATTAGCCCTTAGAGCCGCACTAGATTTTAGCCTCTTAATATTTTTTTCCCTATACGCTATAGTAAGATATGCCTTTTCAAACCTTCTATTAGATCCTTGAGAACTTTCATTGGTCCCATACTTCCTTAAGAAGCACTCTCGACGTGAAAACCACAGGTACACACAATACACTTCCAACAGCAAAAGTAAGCCTCTTACAATCACCTCTCATCAAAATTCGTTTCGCATAAATGCCACTTCTAGTATTAACCTACTCATTCCAAAGACCCCTCACGATATTCGTGGTAGAGACCCCCAAACAAGATAAGAAGGAAACCCCTTGAGGACAAAATCCCTAACACTCTCTTACCGTAAAAGAACATGTAGGCAAAAGGTATTAACAGCACTACCTCTACATCAAACACGACGAACAAAACTGCTACTAGAAAGAATCGGATAGAAAAGGGCCTCCGAGCTCTTCCAATAGGCTCAAATCCACACTCATATGGACTGCACTTTTCTCGGTCTAGACCCCGCTTTTCCCTTAGTAGCATAAATAACCCCGTAAACAAAAAAGACACAATGCAGACAAACGCAACTCTTAACCCCATAACCATTCTTCTAGAAAACTTATGGAAGTGTCTTTAGCTCCCAAAGCCAATATTTTATTTTAAACTATATCTAGCTAAAAAAGGGTTGACACCACTAATAGCCCCACAACCTATCGTTCTTAAATTAAACTACTTTTTTATAAGGAAAAATGGTACAAGCCATTTATAACAAAGTTAGCAGCCCTATTATGTTAATTAACTTCCTCACTTAAGAATGAAAACCTAGGCTTAATAATTAGATGCAAACCAATCCTTTTTTTTAAAGTACCATTCTACAAAAAGGAGGTAACAACTACCTATAGTTATGTTTGAAACAAAATATTTTATTTTAAATTACCTTTTTATCATACTTTTGTGGTTTTACCCACTCTTTTTGAGCCGAAATCAAAACGCCCCTGGCCTAAAAGCAGTTTCTAAATAAATCTCACCAAGATCAATGCCCCCCCTGCTAGGTTAGCCCCGATCACTATCCTCCACATAATCTTGAATTCTGCTTTGTTTTTGTCTACTAACCTTTTTATTACTATCCTATAAAAAAAGTCAATGTAGAATTTTAGCCTGATTACTGAACCTATAATACAAGCCACGATTACAGCCCTTCCTCTCATTAGAAACACCAATACTTTCGCTAGAAAGCCAAGGAAAGGAGGCATCCCCATCAGTATCAGTAACCCTATACCCCTCGCGGCTCTACTAATCTGACCGCCCATTCTTGTTTTGTTTATTATTGAGCACCCATAAAAAAACAGCCCTACCGACAGCGAGTAAACTGCAAAATACCCTACAAAGACTACTCTTGACCATGTGAGCCCTAACAGCATTCATGATGTATGCACAAACGACGAGTACGCGCTTATTACTCGTACTGAATTCTGGTTAAGGCCCCCTACTGCCCCAATTCCAGCTATCAATACAATTACTACTCACAACCCCTTAGAGGGTATAATTATTGATAAAAAGACAAGGGGGGCGACTTTTTGCCAAGTTAATATTAACCCTCTTGCTAACCATCTGCTGTTCTTAATAATTGAAGGGACCCACGAATGTAGCGGGAAAACGCCAGATTTTAACACTGTACCCGCCCCCCTTATCACCAGCCCTCTCACTACGTGCTGCTCTATCAAGGTTACAAAACCCACTAGTATCAGAATTGACCCCGTTCTTTGTACCACAAAATATTTTACACAGGGCTCAGGACTATAGTGACCATCAGGGTTTATAATTACAAGAAATCCATACAGATTTAGCTCTAAACCGAGTCACACCCCTACTATCTCTTCTCTTCTAACCCTAAGAATTGTCCCGATCAATATTACCCCTAATCTCACTAATTTTATAGGTCTTACCACAAAGCTTACCATTTCAAGTAAAGGTTACTTATAACACTTGAAAATCATAGGTCTTCTGTCCTTAATTAGACTACTTTACTCAGACTAGTAAGCGCTTGGAATCGCTTTGGTACTTGATTTCAAATCAAAACTGTTTAACTAGTCTGTATGACTCCTATTTTTAACCTTTTAAATGGTCAGGAATCTTATATCAGGACGGAGCATGCTCTTCTTGAATGTACGCATACCACGAAGGCTTTGCGTCTGGGTACTTAAACGTATAGACGTCCCCGTCTCATATTTTGAACCACCACATGTATAACCATCCTCCAAACCACACATATACTAAACATCATAATGCTACCCATACCACATCTACGAAGTGTCAGTACCAAATGCAAGCCTCAAAACCAAAGTGCCGTTGACTGGAAAACTCCCCACGCCATAGTCGGACTAACCTCACCATTAGTCAAAGAGTCCCCACAACTACGTGCATTCCATGAAACCCAGTTAGTAAATAAAACACTCTTCCATACACCCTATCTGCAATAGTGTATGAGTTTCAGTAGTATTCTCGAAGTTGCACTAGGAAGAACACAGTCCCACATAAAATTGTTACCACTAGGCCAATAAATGGCCCAACATCATAATCCTTCAAACGCATTCTCTTATGGGCTTGAGTTACGAATAACCCCCTCCTAATTAAAAGACCTGTCTCGAACAGCCTTGTCGACGACGGGTTTGGCGTGCGGATCCCTGGAGGGGGTCATCGCATCCCTAGTTCACACGAGGGTCTTAAGGCATTATGGAAGAAAGTCCAAAAAAAAGAAAAGAAGAACATTACTTCAGACAGAATAAAAAGGGCAACTCCATCACGAAATCTCTTGATTACGAAGCGAGTATGAAACCCAATATCTCCCTCACGAATTAAGTCTCGCCATCATCTAAAAGTTCTCAATAGTATACACCCCAACCTCATTCCTATTAATAGAAATCTGGGAGTTCGATGCAGTCACAAAATTAACCCTACCGCTATTCCGTTTGCCGAGATAGCCACAAAAAAGGGCCACGGACTTGGACCTGGTACATAGTAACGAGAATAAGGATTACGATTCATTGTTTAGGGTATAAACATAAACATAAAGTTCAGCGGTATCCAATGAGCCGCCAGAACAAAAACATCACAAACTCTTCTCAAGTTTAAGGACTCCCTGTGTGACACCCCCTTCCCGTGACAACAACTTCCATATAGGTATAGTCTAAAACATGCCCTAATAAAGCTTATCAGACCCAGGATAAGCAGGAACACTCCACTTATTCACCCTCCCACGCCGAAAACGAGGATTTCCCCAAATAAGTTTAGACTAGGAGGGGCTGCTATGTTGCTTGATCTTAACAGGAAACACATTAAGACTAGACTTGGGCAGACTAACAAGCCCCCTTTATTTATTACTAGCAGACGCGAGTGCCTCATCTTATAGATAGCATTCACATACCTGAACAAACCTGATGAACACAACCCATGCCCGATCATAATAATAATGGCCCCCACTACCCCTAATACCGTGTTGCTAAGCACTCCTAATAGCACAAGC
>NW_026963756.1:0-21792 GCF_036588685.1 Mytilus trossulus | reverse complement strand
AATGTGATGGGTTTTTTTTTTTCTCTTTCTCTCTCTCGCTTGTATTCATAACAGCATATGTCAGTGTAATAATGTATTCTCGTTCCTTTAAAACAAACTCTATATAAATTTTTAGCGTTACGGAAAAACGCGGGGAAAAGAATTACGTCCCCTTCTACTGTTTCAATCATCGTTAATAGCGACGTCGCCTCAGAACGAGGGCAAACGATGGAAACTACAGTCGGCCGGTAAGTTTTTTTCCTCCTTTTAAAATTAATTTAAACATAGCTGTACCGGTTAATTCCTTTAAAAAATAGAACAGATGAACTGTTTGTGTGTTTTTTATTTAAACGACAGAGTGAAAAGTCCGTGCTGATTGTGAAAAAGCGTTGAATTTATTTTGTGATCAATGAAATTTTCAAGGCTTTGAAATCTGCGTTCGTCGGACATAGAATGAATTAAAATTGTCATGTTGTTTTGTTCGATTAAGATTAAATACGAATACGTATACGTATGACATACGTTTAAAAATGCATTCTCCCTTTTATTGCGACTTGCCGTATTTCACAAGCCGCTTTTTTTATTTTCACACCAGTTTTGTCATGCAGAAATCGTTTCATGCTGTTGGGTAATTAAAGCAAAGCAAGATCTCGTGTTTCGTGTGCTTTTTGTATATACATTTGCAAAATTTGTGTAGCTTGTTTTAAAATTAAAACACCGTGTCTGAGTAAGACATAGGATTTATAGGCTTTGGAAACTCGGAAACATTTGAGTATCGCTTCTCGGCCTTTTGGCTAAGATCAAAGTGTAGTATCTGTTCTTATCAGCTTAATATCTGATACGTACCCCATGTGGGTACTTCGATATTAAACTGATTTTTGCAACTAGGTGAGATGTTAGGTGCTTGCACCGCTCTTGCCACGAGTTGGCCTGGTATTGCAGTACCTCCAGGATCGGCTCACTCCCCATTTCGGGGAGAAAATTAAAATAGAAAAATAGCTCCTTCTATAGTCTGAGAAACAGCCCCAGTAAAATATTCTCTAATACTTTTTCTATATTATTTTATGTTATGTATTGTATAGTTTTACTCATTGTTGTAAATTAATTCTACTTCTCGCGCATGTAAAATAAATCGCATATTATTTTATTTGTTTATGTCTGTTCTCTGAAAAGTATTTTTTTTCTTTTCTAATAATGTGATGGGTTTTTTTTTTTTCTCTTTCTCTCTCTCGCTTGTATTCATAACAGCATATGTCAGTGTAATAATGTATTCTCGTTCCTTTAAAACAAACTCTATATAAATTTTTAGCGTTACGGAAAAACGCGGGGAAAAGAATTACGTCCCCTTCTACTGTTTCAATCATCGTTAATAGCGACGTCGCCTCAGAACGAGGGCAAACGATGGAAACTACAGTCGGCCGGTAAGTTTTTTCCTCCTTTTAAAATTAATTTAAACATAGCTGTACCGGTTAATTCCTTTAAAAAATAGAACAGATGAACTGTTTGTGTGTTTTTTATTTAAACGACAGAGTGAAAAGTCCGTGCTGATTGTGAAAAAGCGTTGAATTTATTTTGTGATCAATGAAATTTTCAAGGCTTTGAAATCTGCGTTCGTCGGACATAGAATGAATTAAAATTGTCATGTTGTTTTGTTCGATTAAGATTAAATACGAATACGTATACGTATGACATACGTTTAAAAATGCATTCTCCCTTTTATTGCGACTTGCCGTATTTCACAAGCCGCTTTTTTTATTTTCACACCAGTTTTGTCATGCAGAAATCGTTTCATGCTGTTGGGTAATTAAAGCAAAGCAAGATCTCGTGTTTCGTGTGCTTTTTGTATATACATTTGCAAAATTTGTGTAGCTTGTTTTAAAATTAAAACACCGTGTCTGAGTAAGACATAGGATTTATAGGCTTTGGAAACTCGGAAACATTTGAGTATCGCTTCTCGGCCTTTTGGCTAAGATCAAAGTGTAGTATCTGTTCTTATCAGCTTAATATCTGATACGTACCCCATGTGGGTACTTCGATATTAAACTGATTTTTGCAACTAGGTGAGATGTTAGGTGCTTGCACCGCTCTTGCCACGAGTTGGCCTGGTATTGCAGTACCTCCAGGATCGGCTCACTCCCCATTTCGGGGAGAAAATTAAAATAGAAAAATAGCTCCTTCTATAGTCTGAGAAACAGCCCCAGTAAAATATTCTCTAATACTTTTTCTATATTATTTTATGTTATGTATTGTATAGTTTTACTCATTGTTGTAAATTAATTCTACTTCTCGCGCATGTAAAATAAATCGCATATTATTTTATTTGTTTATGTCTGTTCTCTGAAAAGTATTTTTTTCTTTTCTAATAATGTGATGGGTTTTTTTTTTTTCTCTTTCTCTCTCTCGCTTGTATTCATAACAGCATATGTCAGTGTAATAATGTATTCTCGTTCCTTTAAAACAAACTCTATATAAATTTTTAGCGTTACGGAAAAAACGCGGGGAAAAGAATTACGTCCCCTTCTACTGTTTCAATCATCGTTAATAGCGACGTCGCCTCAGAACGAGGGCAAACGATGGAAACTACAGTCGGCCGGTAAGTTTTTTCCTCCTTTTAAAATTAATTTAAACATAGCTGTACCGGTTAATTCCTTTAAAAAATAGAACAGATGAACTGTTTGTGTGTTTTTTATTTAAACGACAGAGTGAAAAGTCCGTGCTGATTGTGAAAAAGCGTTGAATTTATTTTGTGATCAATGAAATTTTCAAGGCTTTGAAATCTGCGTTCGTCGGACATAGAATGAATTAAAATTGTCATGTTGTTTTGTTCGATTAAGATTAAATACGAATACGTATACGTATGACATACGTTTAAAAATGCATTCTCCCTTTTATTGCGACTTGCCGTATTTCACAAGCCGCTTTTTTTATTTTCACACCAGTTTTGTCATGCAGAAATCGTTTCATGCTGTTGGGTAATTAAAGCAAAGCAAGATCTCGTGTTTCGTGTGCTTTTTGTATATACATTTGCAAAATTTGTGTAGCTTGTTTTAAAATTAAAACACCGTGTCTGAGTAAGACATAGGATTTATAGGCTTTGGAAACTCGGAAACATTTGAGTATCGCTTCTCGGCCTTTTGGCTAAGATCAAAGTGTAGTATCTGTTCTTATCAGCTTAATATCTGATACGTACCCCATGTGGGTACTTCGATATTAAACTGATTTTTGCAACTAGGTGAGATGTTAGGTGCTTGCACCGCTCTTGCCACGAGTTGGCCTGGTATTGCAGTACCTCCAGGATCGGCTCACTCCCCATTTCGGGGAGAAAATTAAAATAGAAAAATAGCTCCTTCTATAGTCTGAGAAACAGCCCCAGTAAAATATTCTCTAATACTTTTTCTATATTATTTTATGTTATGTATTGTATAGTTTTACTCATTGTTGTAAATTAATTCTACTTCTCGCGCATGTAAAATAAATCGCATATTATTTTATTTGTTTATGTCTGTTCTCTGAAAAGTATTTTTTTCTTTTCTAATAATGTGATGGGTTTTTTTTTTTCTCTTTCTCTCTCTCGCTTGTATTCATAACAGCATATGTCAGTGTAATAATGTATTCTCGTTCCTTTAAAACAAACTCTATATAAATTTTTAGCGTTACGGAAAAACGCGGGGAAAAGAATTACGTCCCCTTCTACTGTTTCAATCATCGTTAATAGCGACGTCGCCTCAGAACGAGGGCAAACGATGGAAACTACAGTCGGCCGGTAAGTTTTTTCCTCCTTTTAAAATTAATTTAAACATAGCTGTACCGGTTAATTCCTTTAAAAAATAGAACAGATGAACTGTTTGTGTGTTTTTTATTTAAACGACAGAGTGAAAAGTCCGTGCTGATTGTGAAAAAGCGTTGAATTTATTTTGTGATCAATGAAATTTTCAAGGCTTTGAAATCTGCGTTCGTCGGACATAGAATGAATTAAAATTGTCATGTTGTTTTGTTCGATTAAGATTAAATACGAATACGTATACGTATGACATACGTTTAAAAATGCATTCTCCCTTTTATTGCGACTTGCCGTATTTCACAAGCCGCTTTTTTTATTTTCACACCAGTTTTGTCATGCAGAAATCGTTTCATGCTGTTGGGTAATTAAAGCAAAGCAAGATCTCGTGTTTCGTGTGCTTTTTGTATATACATTTGCAAAATTTGTGTAGCTTGTTTTAAAATTAAAACACCGTGTCTGAGTAAGACATAGGATTTATAGGCTTTGGAAACTCGGAAACATTTGAGTATCGCTTCTCGGCCTTTTGGCTAAGATCAAAGTGTAGTATCTGTTCTTATCAGCTTAATATCTGATACGTACCCCATGTGGGTACTTCGATATTAAACTGATTTTTGCAACTAGGTGAGATGTTAGGTGCTTGCACCGCTCTTGCCACGAGTTGGCCTGGTATTGCAGTACCTCCAGGATCGGCTCACTCCCCATTTCGGGGAGAAAATTAAAATAGAAAAATAGCTCCTTCTATAGTCTGAGAAACAGCCCCAGTAAAATATTCTCTAATACTTTTTCTATATTATTTTATGTTATGTATTGTATAGTTTTACTCATTGTTGTAAATTAATTCTACTTCTCGCGCATGTAAAATAAATCGCATATTATTTTATTTGTTTATGTCTGTTCTCTGAAAAGTATTTTTTTCTTTTCTAATAATGTGATGGGTTTTTTTTTTTCTCTTTCTCTCTCTCGCTTGTATTCATAACAGCATATGTCAGTGTAATAATGTATTCTCGTTCCTTTAAAACAAACTCTATATAAATTTTTAGCGTTACGGAAAAACGCGGGGAAAAGAATTACGTCCCCTTCTACTGTTTCAATCATCGTTAATAGCGACGTCGCCTCAGAACGAGGGCAAACGATGGAAACTACAGTCGGCCGGTAAGTTTTTTCCTCCTTTTAAAATTAATTTAAACATAGCTGTACCGGTTAATTCCTTTAAAAAATAGAACAGATGAACTGTTTGTGTGTTTTTTATTTAAACGACAGAGTGAAAAGTCCGTGCTGATTGTGAAAAAGCGTTGAATTTATTTTGTGATCAATGAAATTTTCAAGGCTTTGAAATCTGCGTTCGTCGGACATAGAATGAATTAAAATTGTCATGTTGTTTTGTTCGATTAAGATTAAATACGAATACGTATACGTATGACATACGTTTAAAAATGCATTCTCCCTTTTATTGCGACTTGCCGTATTTCACAAGCCGCTTTTTTTATTTTCACACCAGTTTTGTCATGCAGAAATCGTTTCATGCTGTTGGGTAATTAAAGCAAAGCAAGATCTCGTGTTTCGTGTGCTTTTTGTATATACATTTGCAAAATTTGTGTAGCTTGTTTTAAAATTAAAACACCGTGTCTGAGTAAGACATAGGATTTATAGGCTTTGGAAACTCGGAAACATTTGAGTATCGCTTCTCGGCCTTTTGGCTAAGATCAAAGTGTAGTATCTGTTCTTATCAGCTTAATATCTGATACGTACCCCATGTGGGTACTTCGATATTAAACTGATTTTTGCAACTAGGTGAGATGTTAGGTGCTTGCACCGCTCTTGCCACGAGTTGGCCTGGTATTGCAGTACCTCCAGGATCGGCTCACTCCCCATTTCGGGGAGAAAATTAAAATAGAAAAATAGCTCCTTCTATAGTCTGAGAAACAGCCCCAGTAAAATATTCTCTAATACTTTTTCTATATTATTTTATGTTATGTATTGTATAGTTTTACTCATTGTTGTAAATTAATTCTACTTCTCGCGCATGTAAAATAAATCGCATATTATTTTATTTGTTTATGTCTGTTCTCTGAAAAGTATTTTTTTCTTTTCTAATAATGTGATGGGTTTTTTTTTTTCTCTTTCTCTCTCTCGCTTGTATTCATAACAGCATATGTCAGTGTAATAATGTATTCTCGTTCCTTTAAAACAAACTCTATATAAATTTTTAGCGTTACGGAAAAACGCGGGGAAAAGAATTACGTCCCCTTCTACTGTTTCAATCATCGTTAATAGCGACGTCGCCTCAGAACGAGGGCAAACGATGGAAACTACAGTCGGCCGGTAAGTTTTTTCCTCCTTTTAAAATTAATTTAAACATAGCTGTACCGGTTAATTCCTTTAAAAAATAGAACAGATGAACTGTTTGTGTGTTTTTTATTTAAACGACAGAGTGAAAAGTCCGTGCTGATTGTGAAAAAGCGTTGAATTTATTTTGTGATCAATGAAATTTTCAAGGCTTTGAAATCTGCGTTCGTCGGACATAGAATGAATTAAAATTGTCATGTTGTTTTGTTCGATTAAGATTAAATACGAATACGTATACGTATGACATACGTTTAAAAATGCATTCTCCCTTTTATTGCGACTTGCCGTATTTCACAAGCCGCTTTTTTTATTTTCACACCAGTTTTGTCATGCAGAAATCGTTTCATGCTGTTGGGTAATTAAAGCAAAGCAAGATCTCGTGTTTCGTGTGCTTTTTGTATATACATTTGCAAAATTTGTGTAGCTTGTTTTAAAATTAAAACACCGTGTCTGAGTAAGACATAGGATTTATAGGCTTTGGAAACTCGGAAACATTTGAGTATCGCTTCTCGGCCTTTTGGCTAAGATCAAAGTGTAGTATCTGTTCTTATCAGCTTAATATCTGATACGTACCCCATGTGGGTACTTCGATATTAAACTGATTTTTGCAACTAGGTGAGATGTTAGGTGCTTGCACCGCTCTTGCCACGAGTTGGCCTGGTATTGCAGTACCTCCAGGATCGGCTCACTCCCCATTTCGGGGAGAAAATTAAAATAGAAAAATAGCTCCTTCTATAGTCTGAGAAACAGCCCCAGTAAAATATTCTCTAATACTTTTTCTATATTATTTTATGTTATGTATTGTATAGTTTTACTCATTGTTGTAAATTAATTCTACTTCTCGCGCATGTAAAATAAATCGCATATTATTTTATTTGTTTATGTCTGTTCTCTGAAAAGTATTTTTTTCTTTTCTAATAATGTGATGGGTTTTTTTTTTTCTCTTTCTCTCTCTCGCTTGTATTCATAACAGCATATGTCAGTGTAATAATGTATTCTCGTTCCTTTAAAACAAACTCTATATAAATTTTTAGCGTTACGGAAAAACGCGGGGAAAAGAATTACGTCCCCTTCTACTGTTTCAATCATCGTTAATAGCGACGTCGCCTCAGAACGAGGGCAAACGATGGAAACTACAGTCGGCCGGTAAGTTTTTTCCTCCTTTTAAAATTAATTTAAACATAGCTGTACCGGTTAATTCCTTTAAAAAATAGAACAGATGAACTGTTTGTGTGTTTTTTATTTAAACGACAGAGTGAAAAGTCCGTGCTGATTGTGAAAAAGCGTTGAATTTATTTTGTGATCAATGAAATTTTCAAGGCTTTGAAATCTGCGTTCGTCGGACATAGAATGAATTAAAATTGTCATGTTGTTTTGTTCGATTAAGATTAAATACGAATACGTATACGTATGACATACGTTTAAAAATGCATTCTCCCTTTTATTGCGACTTGCCGTATTTCACAAGCCGCTTTTTTTATTTTCACACCAGTTTTGTCATGCAGAAATCGTTTCATGCTGTTGGGTAATTAAAGCAAAGCAAGATCTCGTGTTTCGTGTGCTTTTTGTATATACATTTGCAAAATTTGTGTAGCTTGTTTTAAAATTAAAACACCGTGTCTGAGTAAGACATAGGATTTATAGGCTTTGGAAACTCGGAAACATTTGAGTATCGCTTCTCGGCCTTTTGGCTAAGATCAAAGTGTAGTATCTGTTCTTATCAGCTTAATATCTGATACGTACCCCATGTGGGTACTTCGATATTAAACTGATTTTTGCAACTAGGTGAGATGTTAGGTGCTTGCACCGCTCTTGCCACGAGTTGGCCTGGTATTGCAGTACCTCCAGGATCGGCTCACTCCCCATTTCGGGGAGAAAATTAAAATAGAAAAATAGCTCCTTCTATAGTCTGAGAAACAGCCCCAGTAAAATATTCTCTAATACTTTTTCTATATTATTTTATGTTATGTATTGTATAGTTTTACTCATTGTTGTAAATTAATTCTACTTCTCGCGCATGTAAAATAAATCGCATATTATTTTATTTGTTTATGTCTGTTCTCTGAAAAGTATTTTTTTCTTTTCTAATAATGTGATGGGTTTTTTTTTTTTCTCTTTCTCTCTCTCGCTTGTATTCATAACAGCATATGTCAGTGTAATAATGTATTCTCGTTCCTTTAAAACAAACTCTATATAAATTTTTAGCGTTACGGAAAAACGCGGGGAAAAGAATTACGTCCCCTTCTACTGTTTCAATCATCGTTAATAGCGACGTCGCCTCAGAACGAGGGCAAACGATGGAAACTACAGTCGGCCGGTAAGTTTTTTCCTCCTTTTAAAATTAATTTAAACATAGCTGTACCGGTTAATTCCTTTAAAAAATAGAACAGATGAACTGTTTGTGTGTTTTTTATTTAAACGACAGAGTGAAAAGTCCGTGCTGATTGTGAAAAAGCGTTGAATTTATTTTGTGATCAATGAAATTTTCAAGGCTTTGAAATCTGCGTTCGTCGGACATAGAATGAATTAAAATTGTCATGTTGTTTTGTTCGATTAAGATTAAATACGAATACGTATACGTATGACATACGTTTAAAAATGCATTCTCCCTTTTATTGCGACTTGCCGTATTTCACAAGCCGCTTTTTTTATTTTCACACCAGTTTTGTCATGCAGAAATCGTTTCATGCTGTTGGGTAATTAAAGCAAAGCAAGATCTCGTGTTTCGTGTGCTTTTTGTATATACATTTGCAAAATTTGTGTAGCTTGTTTTAAAATTAAAACACCGTGTCTGAGTAAGACATAGGATTTATAGGCTTTGGAAACTCGGAAACATTTGAGTATCGCTTCTCGGCCTTTTGGCTAAGATCAAAGTGTAGTATCTGTTCTTATCAGCTTAATATCTGATACGTACCCCATGTGGGTACTTCGATATTAAACTGATTTTTGCAACTAGGTGAGATGTTAGGTGCTTGCACCGCTCTTGCCACGAGTTGGCCTGGTATTGCAGTACCTCCAGGATCGGCTCACTCCCCATTTCGGGGAGAAAATTAAAATAGAAAAATAGCTCCTTCTATAGTCTGAGAAACAGCCCCAGTAAAATATTCTCTAATACTTTTTCTATATTATTTTATGTTATGTATTGTATAGTTTTACTCATTGTTGTAAATTAATTCTACTTCTCGCGCATGTAAAATAAATCGCATATTATTTTATTTGTTTATGTCTGTTCTCTGAAAAGTATTTTTTTCTTTTCTAATAATGTGATGGGTTTTTTTTTTTCTCTTTCTCTCTCTCGCTTGTATTCATAACAGCATATGTCAGTGTAATAATGTATTCTCGTTCCTTTAAAACAAACTCTATATAAATTTTTAGCGTTACGGAAAAACGCGGGGAAAAGAATTACGTCCCCTTCTACTGTTTCAATCATCGTTAATAGCGACGTCGCCTCAGAACGAGGGCAAACGATGGAAACTACAGTCGGCCGGTAAGTTTTTTCCTCCTTTTAAAATTAATTTAAACATAGCTGTACCGGTTAATTCCTTTAAAAAATAGAACAGATGAACTGTTTGTGTGTTTTTTATTTAAACGACAGAGTGAAAAGTCCGTGCTGATTGTGAAAAAGCGTTGAATTTATTTTGTGATCAATGAAATTTTCAAGGCTTTGAAATCTGCGTTCGTCGGACATAGAATGAATTAACATTGTCATGTTGTTTTGTTCGATTAAGATTAAATACGAATACGTATACGTATGACATACGTTTAAAAATGCATTCTCCCTTTTATTGCGACTTGCCGTATTTCACAAGCCGCTTTTTTTATTTTCACACCAGTTTTGTCATGCAGAAATCGTTTCATGCTGTTGGGTAATTAAAGCAAAGCAAGATCTCGTGTTTCGTGTGCTTTTTGTATATACATTTGCAAAATTTGTGTAGCTTGTTTTAAAATTAAAACACCGTGTCTGAGTAAGACATAGGATTTATAGGCTTTGGAAACTCGGAAACATTTGAGTATCGCTTCTCGGCCTTTTGGCTAAGATCAAAGTGTAGTATCTGTTCTTATCAGCTTAATATCTGATACGTACCCCATGTGGGTACTTCGATATTAAACTGATTTTTGCAACTAGGTGAGATGTTAGGTGCTTGCACCGCTCTTGCCACGAGTTGGCCTGGTATTGCAGTACCTCCAGGATCGGCTCACTCCCCATTTCGGGGAGAAAATTAAAATAGAAAAATAGCTCCTTCTATAGTCTGAGAAACAGCCCCAGTAAAATATTCTCTAATACTTTTTCTATATTATTTTATGTTATGTATTGTATAGTTTTACTCATTGTTGTAAATTAATTCTACTTCTCGCGCATGTAAAATAAATCGCATATTATTTTATTTGTTTATGTCTGTTCTCTGAAAAGTATTTTTTTCTTTTCTAATAATGTGATGGGTTTTTTTTTTTCTCTTTCTCTCTCTCGCTTGTATTCATAACAGCATATGTCAGTGTAATAATGTATTCTCGTTCCTTTAAAACAAACTCTATATAAATTTTTAGCGTTACGGAAAAACGCGGGGAAAAGAATTACGTCCCCTTCTACTGTTTCAATCATCGTTAATAGCGACGTCGCCTCAGAACGAGGGCAAACGATGGAAACTACAGTCGGCCGGTAAGTTTTTTCCTCCTTTTAAAATTAATTTAAACATAGCTGTACCGGTTAATTCCTTTAAAAAATAGAACAGATGAACTGTTTGTGTGTTTTTTATTTAAACGACAGAGTGAAAAGTCCGTGCTGATTGTGAAAAAGCGTTGAATTTATTTTGTGATCAATGAAATTTTCAAGGCTTTGAAATCTGCGTTCGTCGGACATAGAATGAATTAAAATTGTCATGTTGTTTTGTTCGATTAAGATTAAATACGAATACGTATACGTATGACATACGTTTAAAAATGCATTCTCCCTTTTATTGCGACTTGCCGTATTTCACAAGCCGCTTTTTTTATTTTCACACCAGTTTTGTCATGCAGAAATCGTTTCATGCTGTTGGGTAATTAAAGCAAAGCAAGATCTCGTGTTTCGTGTGCTTTTTGTATATACATTTGCAAAATTTGTGTAGCTTGTTTTAAAATTAAAACACCGTGTCTGAGTAAGACATAGGATTTATAGGCTTTGGAAACTCGGAAACATTTGAGTATCGCTTCTCGGCCTTTTGGCTAAGATCAAAGTGTAGTATCTGTTCTTATCAGCTTAATATCTGATACGTACCCCATGTGGGTACTTCGATATTAAACTGATTTTTGCAACTAGGTGAGATGTTAGGTGCTTGCACCGCTCTTGCCACGAGTTGGCCTGGTATTGCAGTACCTCCAGGATCGGCTCACTCCCCATTTCGGGGAGAAAATTAAAATAGAAAAATAGCTCCTTCTATAGTCTGAGAAACAGCCCCAGTAAAATATTCTCTAATACTTTTTCTATATTATTTTATGTTATGTATTGTATAGTTTTACTCATTGTTGTAAATTAATTCTACTTCTCGCGCATGTAAAATAAATCGCATATTATTTTATTTGTTTATGTCTGTTCTCTGAAAAGTATTTTTTTCTTTTCTAATAATGTGATGGGTTTTTTTTTTTCTCTTTCTCTCTCTCGCTTGTATTCATAACAGCATATGTCAGTGTAATAATGTATTCTCGTTCCTTTAAAACAAACTCTATATAAATTTTTAGCGTTACGGAAAAACGCGGGGAAAAGAATTACGTCCCCTTCTACTGTTTCAATCATCGTTAATAGCGACGTCGCCTCAGAACGAGGGCAAACGATGGAAACTACAGTCGGCCGGTAAGTTTTTTCCTCCTTTTAAAATTAATTTAAACATAGCTGTACCGGTTAATTCCTTTAAAAAATAGAACAGATGAACTGTTTGTGTGTTTTTTATTTAAACGACAGAGTGAAAAGTCCGTGCTGATTGTGAAAAAGCGTTGAATTTATTTTGTGATCAATGAAATTTTCAAGGCTTTGAAATCTGCGTTCGTCGGACATAGAATGAATTAAAATTGTCATGTTGTTTTGTTCGATTAAGATTAAATACGAATACGTATACGTATGACATACGTTTAAAAATGCATTCTCCCTTTTATTGCGACTTGCCGTATTTCACAAGCCGCTTTTTTTATTTTCACACCAGTTTTGTCATGCAGAAATCGTTTCATGCTGTTGGGTAATTAAAGCAAAGCAAGATCTCGTGTTTCGTGTGCTTTTTGTATATACATTTGCAAAATTTGTGTAGCTTGTTTTAAAATTAAAACACCGTGTCTGAGTAAGACATAGGATTTATAGGCTTTGGAAACTCGGAAACATTTGAGTATCGCTTCTCGGCCTTTTGGCTAAGATCAAAGTGTAGTATCTGTTCTTATCAGCTTAATATCTGATACGTACCCCATGTGGGTACTTCGATATTAAACTGATTTTTGCAACTAGGTGAGATGTTAGGTGCTTGCACCGCTCTTGCCACGAGTTGGCCTGGTATTGCAGTACCTCCAGGATCGGCTCACTCCCCATTTCGGGGAGAAAATTAAAATAGAAAAATAGCTCCTTCTATAGTCTGAGAAACAGCCCCAGTAAAATATTCTCTAATACTTTTTCTATATTATTTTATGTTATGTATTGTATAGTTTTACTCATTGTTGTAAATTAATTCTACTTCTCGCGCATGTAAAATAAATCGCATATTATTTTATTTGTTTATGTCTGTTCTCTGAAAAGTATTTTTTTCTTTTCTAATAATGTGATGGGTTTTTTTTTTTCTCTTTCTCTCTCTCGCTTGTATTCATAACAGCATATGTCAGTGTAATAATGTATTCTCGTTCCTTTAAAACAAACTCTATATAAATTTTTAGCGTTACGGAAAAACGCGGGGAAAAGAATTACGTCCCCTTCTACTGTTTCAATCATCGTTAATAGCGACGTCGCCTCAGAACGAGGGCAAACGATGGAAACTACAGTCGGCCGGTAAGTTTTTTCCTCCTTTTAAAATTAATTTAAACATAGCTGTACCGGTTAATTCCTTTAAAAAATAGAACAGATGAACTGTTTGTGTGTTTTTTATTTAAACGACAGAGTGAAAAGTCCGTGCTGATTGTGAAAAAGCGTTGAATTTATTTTGTGATCAATGAAATTTTCAAGGCTTTGAAATCTGCGTTCGTCGGACATAGAATGAATTAAAATTGTCATGTTGTTTTGTTCGATTAAGATTAAATACGAATACGTATACGTATGACATACGTTTAAAAATGCATTCTCCCTTTTATTGCGACTTGCCGTATTTCACAAGCCGCTTTTTTTATTTTCACACCAGTTTTGTCATGCAGAAATCGTTTCATGCTGTTGGGTAATTAAAGCAAAGCAAGATCTCGTGTTTCGTGTGCTTTTTGTATATACATTTGCAAAATTTGTGTAGCTTGTTTTAAAATTAAAACACCGTGTCTGAGTAAGACATAGGATTTATAGGCTTTGGAAACTCGGAAACATTTGAGTATCGCTTCTCGGCCTTTTGGCTAAGATCAAAGTGTAGTATCTGTTCTTATCAGCTTAATATCTGATACGTACCCCATGTGGGTACTTCGATATTAAACTGATTTTTGCAACTAGGTGAGATGTTAGGTGCTTGCACCGCTCTTGCCACGAGTTGGCCTGGTATTGCAGTACCTCCAGGATCGGCTCACTCCCCATTTCGGGGAGAAAATTAAAATAGAAAAATAGCTCCTTCTATAGTCTGAGAAACAGCCCCAGTAAAATATTCTCTAATACTTTTTCTATATTATTTTATGTTATGTATTGTATAGTTTTACTCATTGTTGTAAATTAATTCTACTTCTCGCGCATGTAAAATAAATCGCATATTATTTTATTTGTTTATGTCTGTTCTCTGAAAAGTATTTTTTTCTTTTCTAATAATGTGATGGGTTTTTTTTTTTCTCTTTCTCTCTCTCGCTTGTATTCATAACAGCATATGTCAGTGTAATAATGTATTCTCGTTCCTTTAAAACAAACTCTATATAAATTTTTAGCGTTACGGAAAAACGCGGGGAAAAGAATTACGTCCCCTTCTACTGTTTCAATCATCGTTAATAGCGACGTCGCCTCAGAACGAGGGCAAACGATGGAAACTACAGTCGGCCGGTAAGTTTTTTCCTCCTTTTAAAATTAATTTAAACATAGCTGTACCGGTTAATTCCTTTAAAAAATAGAACAGATGAACTGTTTGTGTGTTTTTTATTTAAACGACAGAGTGAAAAGTCCGTGCTGATTGTGAAAAAGCGTTGAATTTATTTTGTGATCAATGAAATTTTCAAGGCTTTGAAATCTGCGTTCGTCGGACATAGAATGAATTAAAATTGTCATGTTGTTTTGTTCGATTAAGATTAAATACGAATACGTATACGTATGACATACGTTTAAAAATGCATTCTCCCTTTTATTGCGACTTGCCGTATTTCACAAGCCGCTTTTTTTATTTTCACACCAGTTTTGTCATGCAGAAATCGTTTCATGCTGTTGGGTAATTAAAGCAAAGCAAGATCTCGTGTTTCGTGTGCTTTTTGTATATACATTTGCAAAATTTGTGTAGCTTGTTTTAAAATTAAAACACCGTGTCTGAGTAAGACATAGGATTTATAGGCTTTGGAAACTCGGAAACATTTGAGTATCGCTTCTCGGCCTTTTGGCTAAGATCAAAGTGTAGTATCTGTTCTTATCAGCTTAATATCTGATACGTACCCCATGTGGGTACTTCGATATTAAACTGATTTTTGCAACTAGGTGAGATGTTAGGTGCTTGCACCGCTCTTGCCACGAGTTGGCCTGGTATTGCAGTACCTCCAGGATCGGCTCACTCCCCATTTCGGGGAGAAAATTAAAATAGAAAAATAGCTCCTTCTATAGTCTGAGAAACAGCCCCAGTAAAATATTCTCTAATACTTTTTCTATATTATTTTATGTTATGTATTGTATAGTTTTACTCATTGTTGTAAATTAATTCTACTTCTCGCGCATGTAAAATAAATCGCATATTATTTTATTTGTTTATGTCTGTTCTCTGAAAAGTATTTTTTTCTTTTCTAATAATGTGATGGGTTTTTTTTTTTCTCTTTCTCTCTCTCGCTTGTATTCATAACAGCATATGTCAGTGTAATAATGTATTCTCGTTCCTTTAAAACAAACTCTATATAAATTTTTAGCGTTACGGAAAAACGCGGGGAAAAGAATTACGTCCCCTTCTACTGTTTCAATCATCGTTAATAGCGACGTCGCCTCAGAACGAGGGCAAACGATGGAAACTACAGTCGGCCGGTAAGTTTTTTCCTCCTTTTAAAATTAATTTAAACATAGCTGTACCGGTTAATTCCTTTAAAAAATAGAACAGATGAACTGTTTGTGTGTTTTTTATTTAAACGACAGAGTGAAAAGTCCGTGCTGATTGTGAAAAAGCGTTGAATTTATTTTGTGATCAATGAAATTTTCAAGGCTTTGAAATCTGCGTTCGTCGGACATAGAATGAATTAAAATTGTCATGTTGTTTTGTTCGATTAAGATTAAATACGAATACGTATACGTATGACATACGTTTAAAAATGCATTCTCCCTTTTATTGCGACTTGCCGTATTTCACAAGCCGCTTTTTTTATTTTCACACCAGTTTTGTCATGCAGAAATCGTTTCATGCTGTTGGGTAATTAAAGCAAAGCAAGATCTCGTGTTTCGTGTGCTTTTTGTATATACATTTGCAAAATTTGTGTAGCTTGTTTTAAAATTAAAACACCGTGTCTGAGTAAGACATAGGATTTATAGGCTTTGGAAACTCGGAAACATTTGAGTATCGCTTCTCGGCCTTTTGGCTAAGATCAAAGTGTAGTATCTGTTCTTATCAGCTTAATATCTGATACGTACCCCATGTGGGTACTTCGATATTAAACTGATTTTTGCAACTAGGTGAGATGTTAGGTGCTTGCACCGCTCTTGCCACGAGTTGGCCTGGTATTGCAGTACCTCCAGGATCGGCTCACTCCCCATTTCGGGGAGAAAATTAAAATAGAAAAATAGCTCCTTCTATAGTCTGAGAAACAGCCCCAGTAAAATATTCTCTAATACTTTTTCTATATTATTTTATGTTATGTATTGTATAGTTTTACTCATTGTTGTAAATTAATTCTACTTCTCGCGCATGTAAAATAAATCGCATATTATTTTATTTGTTTATGTCTGTTCTCTGAAAAGTATTTTTTTCTTTTCTAATAATGTGATGGGTTTTTTTTTTTCTCTTTCTCTCTCTCGCTTGTATTCATAACAGCATATGTCAGTGTAATAATGTATTCTCGTTCCTTTAAAACAAACTCTATATAAATTTTTAGCGTTACGGAAAAACGCGGGGAAAAGAATTACGTCCCCTTCTACTGTTTCAATCATCGTTAATAGCGACGTCGCCTCAGAACGAGGGCAAACGATGGAAACTACAGTCGGCCGGTAAGTTTTTTCCTCCTTTTAAAATTAATTTAAACATAGCTGTACCGGTTAATTCCTTTAAAAAATAGAACAGATGAACTGTTTGTGTGTTTTTTATTTAAACGACAGAGTGAAAAGTCCGTGCTGATTGTGAAAAAGCGTTGAATTTATTTTGTGATCAATGAAATTTTCAAGGCTTTGAAATCTGCGTTCGTCGGACATAGAATGAATTAAAATTGTCATGTTGTTTTGTTCGATTAAGATTAAATACGAATACGTATACGTATGACATACGTTTAAAAATGCATTCTCCCTTTTATTGCGACTTGCCGTATTTCACAAGCCGCTTTTTTTATTTTCACACCAGTTTTGTCATGCAGAAATCGTTTCATGCTGTTGGGTAATTAAAGCAAAGCAAGATCTCGTGTTTCGTGTGCTTTTTGTATATACATTTGCAAAATTTGTGTAGCTTGTTTTAAAATTAAAACACCGTGTCTGAGTAAGACATAGGATTTATAGGCTTTGGAAACTCGGAAACATTTGAGTATCGCTTCTCGGCCTTTTGGCTAAGATCAAAGTGTAGTATCTGTTCTTATCAGCTTAATATCTGATACGTACCCCATGTGGGTACTTCGATATTAAACTGATTTTTGCAACTAGGTGAGATGTTAGGTGCTTGCACCGCTCTTGCCACGAGTTGGCCTGGTATTGCAGTACCTCCAGGATCGGCTCACTCCCCATTTCGGGGAGAAAATTAAAATAGAAAAATAGCTCCTTCTATAGTCTGAGAAACAGCCCCAGTAAAATATTCTCTAATACTTTTTCTATATTATTTTATGTTATGTATTGTATAGTTTTACTCATTGTTGTAAATTAATTCTACTTCTCGCGCATGTAAAATAAATCGCATATTATTTTATTTGTTTATGTCTGTTCTCTGAAAAGTATTTTTTTCTTTTCTAATAATGTGATGGGTTTTTTTTTTTCTCTTTCTCTCTCTCGCTTGTATTCATAACAGCATATGTCAGTGTAATAATGTATTCTCGTTCCTTTAAAACAAACTCTATATAAATTTTTAGCGTTACGGAAAAACGCGGGGAAAAGAATTACGTCCCCTTCTACTGTTTCAATCATCGTTAATAGCGACGTCGCCTCAGAACGAGGGCAAACGATGGAAACTACAGTCGGCCGGTAAGTTTTTTCCTCCTTTTAAAATTAATTTAAACATAGCTGTACCGGTTAATTCCTTTAAAAAATAGAACAGATGAACTGTTTGTGTGTTTTTTATTTAAACGACAGAGTGAAAAGTCCGTGCTGATTGTGAAAAAGCGTTGAATTTATTTTGTGATCAATGAAATTTTCAAGGCTTTGAAATCTGCGTTCGTCGGACATAGAATGAATTAAAATTGTCATGTTGTTTTGTTCGATTAAGATTAAATACGAATACGTATACGTATGACATACGTTTAAAAATGCATTCTCCCTTTTATTGCGACTTGCCGTATTTCACAAGCCGCTTTTTTTATTTTCACACCAGTTTTGTCATGCAGAAATCGTTTCATGCTGTTGGGTAATTAAAGCAAAGCAAGATCTCGTGTTTCGTGTGCTTTTTGTATATACATTTGCAAAATTTGTGTAGCTTGTTTTAAAATTAAAACACCGTGTCTGAGTAAGACATAGGATTTATAGGCTTTGGAAACTCGGAAACATTTGAGTATCGCTTCTCGGCCTTTTGGCTAAGATCAAAGTGTAGTATCTGTTCTTATCAGCTTAATATCTGATACGTACCCCATGTGGGTACTTCGATATTAAACTGATTTTTGCAACTAGGTGAGATGTTAGGTGCTTGCACCGCTCTTGCCACGAGTTGGCCTGGTATTGCAGTACCTCCAGGATCGGCTCACTCCCCATTTCGGGGAGAAAATTAAATAGAAAAATAGCTCCTTCTATAGTCTGAGAAACAGCCCCAGTAAAATATTCTCTAATACTTTTTCTATATTATTTTATGTTATGTATTGTATAGTTTTACTCATTGTTGTAAATTAATTCTACTTCTCGCGCATGTAAAATAAATCGCATATTATTTTATTTGTTTATGTCTGTTCTCTGAAAAGTATTTTTTTCTTTTCTAATAATGTGATGGGTTTTTTTTTTTCTCTTTCTCTCTCTCGCTTGTATTCATAACAGCATATGTCAGTGTAATAATGTATTCTCGTTCCTTTAAAACAAACTCTATATAAATTTTTAGCGTTACGGAAAAACGCGGGGAAAGAATTACGTCCCCTTCTACTGTTTCAATCATCGTTAATAGCGACGTCGCCTCAGAACGAGGGCAAACGATGGAAACTACAGTCGGCCGGTAAGTTTTTTCCTCCTTTTAAAATTAATTTAAACATAGCTGTACCGGTTAATTCCTTTAAAAAATAGAACAGATGAACTGTTTGTGTGTTTTTTATTTAAACGACAGAGTGAAAAGTCCGTGCTGATTGTGAAAAAGCGTTGAATTTATTTGTGATCAATGAAATTTTCAAGGCTTTGAAATCTGCGTTCGTCGGACATAGAATGAATTAAAATTGTCATGTTGTTTTGTTCGATTAAGATTAAATACGAATACGTATACGTATGACATACGTTTAAAAATGCATTCTCCCTTTTATTGCGACTTGCCGTATTTCACAAGCCGCTTTTTTTATTTTCACACCAGTTTTGTCATGCAGAAATCGTTTCATGCTGTTGGGTAATTAAAGCAAAGCAAGATCTCGTGTTTCGTGTGCTTTTTGTATATACATTTGCAAAATTTGTGTAGCTTGTTGTTTTAAAATTAAAACACCGTGTCTGAGTAAGACATAGGATTTATAGGCTTTGGAAACTCGGAAACATTTGAGTATCGCTTCTCGGCCTTTTGGCTAAGATCAAAGTGTAGTATCTGTTCTTATCAGCTTAATATCTGATACGTACCCCATGTGGGTACTTCGATATTAAACTGATTTTTGCAACTAGGTGAGATGTTAGGTGCTTGCACCGCTCTTGCCACGAGTTGGCCTGGTATTGCAGTACCTCCAGGATCGGCTCACTCCCCATTTCGGGGAGAAAATTAAAATAGAAAAATAGCTCCTTCTATAGTCTGAGAAACAGCCCCAGTAAAATATTCTCTAATACTTTTTCTATATTATTTTATGTTATGTATTGTATAGTTTTACTCATTGTTGTAAATTAATTCTACTTCTCGCGCATGTAAAATAAATCGCATATTATTTTATTTGTTTATGTCTGTTCTCTGAAAAGTATTTTTTTCTTTTCTAATAATGTGATGGGTTTTTTTTTTTTCTCTTTCTCTCTCTCGCTTGTATTCATAACAGCATATGTCAGTGTAATAATGTATTCTCGTTCCTTTAAAACAAACTCTATATAAATTTTTAGCGTTACGGAAAAACGCGGGGAAAAGAATTACGTCCCCTTCTACTGTTTCAATCATCGTTAATAGCGACGTCGCCTCAGAACGAGGGCAAACGATGGAAACTACAGTCGGCCGGTAAGTTTTTTCCTCCTTTTAAAATTAATTTAAACATAGCTGTACCGGTTAATTCCTTTAAAAAATAGAACAGATGAACTGTTTGTGTGTTTTTTATTTAAACGACAGAGTGAAAAGTCCGTGCTGATTGTGAAAAAGCGTTGAATTTATTTTGTGATCAATGAAATTTTCAAGGCTTTGAAATCTGCGTTCGTCGGACATAGAATGAATTAAAATTGTCATGTTGTTTTGTTCGATTAAGATTAAATACGAATACGTATACGTATGACATACGTTTAAAAATGCATTCTCCCTTTTATTGCGACTTGCCGTATTTCACAAGCCGCTTTTTTTATTTTCACACCAGTTTTGTCATGCAGAAATCGTTTCATGCTGTTGGGTAATTAAAGCAAAGCAAGATCTCGTGTTTCGTGTGCTTTTTGTATATACATTTGCAAAATTTGTGTAGCTTGTTTTAAAATTAAAACACCGTGTCTGAGTAAGACATAGGATTTATAGGCTTTGGAAACTCGGAAACATTTGAGTATCGCTTCTCGGCCTTTTGGCTAAGATCAAAGTGTAGTATCTGTTCTTATCAGCTTAATATCTGATACGTACCCCATGTGGGTACTTCGATATTAAACTGATTTTTGCAACTAGGTGAGATGTTAGGTGCTTGCACCGCTCTTGCCACGAGTTGGCCTGGTATTGCAGTACCTCCAGGATCGGCTCACTCCCCATTTCGGGGAGAAAATTAAAATAGAAAAATAGCTCCTTCTATAGTCTGAGAAACAGCCCCAGTAAAATATTCTCTAATACTTTTTCTATATTATTTTATGTTATGTATTGTATAGTTTTACTCATTGTTGTAAATTAATTCTACTTCTCGCGCATGTAAAATAAATCGCATATTATTTTATTTGTTTATGTCTGTTCTCTGAAAAGTATTTTTTTCTTTTCTAATAATGTGATGGGTTTTTTTTTTTCTCTTTCTCTCTCTCGCTTGTATTCATAACAGCATATGTCAGTGTAATAATGTATTCTCGTTCCTTTAAAACAAACTCTATATAAATTTTTAGCGTTACGGAAAAACGCGGGGAAAAGAATTACGTCCCCTTCTACTGTTTCAATCATCGTTAATAGCGACGTCGCCTCAGAACGAGGGCAAACGATGGAAACTACAGTCGGCCGGTAAGTTTTTTCCTCCTTTTAAAATTAATTTAAACATAGCTGTACCGGTTAATTCCTTTAAAAAATAGAACAGATGAACTGTTTGTGTGTTTTTTATTTAAACGACAGAGTGAAAAGTCCGTGCTGATTGTGAAAAAGCGTTGAATTTATTTTGTGATCAATGAAATTTTCAAGGCTTTGAAATCTGCGTTCGTCGGACATAGAATGAATTAAAATTGTCATGTTGTTTTGTTCGATTAAGATTAAATACGAATACGTATACGTATGACATACGTTTAAAAATGCATTCTCCCTTTTATTGCGACTTGCCGTATTTCACAAGCCGCTTTTTTTATTTTCACACCAGTTTTGTCATGCAGAAATCGTTTCATGCTGTTGGGTAATTAAAGCAAAGCAAGATCTCGTGTTTCGTGTGCTTTTTGTATATACATTTGCAAAATTTGTGTAGCTTGTTTTAAAATTAAAACACCGTGTCTGAGTAAGACATAGGATTTATAG
>NW_026963755.1:22500-23954 GCF_036588685.1 Mytilus trossulus | reverse complement strand
CCTGCGTCTAACGTACGGCTTCCCGATGGAAATTTCAGCCTTGTAAATTTTTTTACCGAGGGGATAGTTAGACGGCCTCGATGGTCGAGAGACCCGCGGTAGCCTGTCCGCGTCTAACGTGCGGCTTCCCGATGAACATTTCAGCCTTGTACATTTTTTTTACCGAGGGTACAGTTAGACGGCCTCGATGGTCGAGAGACCCGCGGTAGCCTGCCTCGTCTAACGTGCGGCTTCCCGATGAACATTTCAGCCTTGTAAATTTTTTTTACCGAGGGTACAGTTAGACGGCCTCGATGGTCGAGAGACCCGCGGTAGCCTGTCCGCGTCTAACGTGCGGCTTCCCGATGAACATTTCAGCCTTGTACATTTTTTTTACCGAGGGTACAGTTAGACGGCCTCGATGGTCGAGAGACCCGCGGTAGCCTGCCTCGTCTAACGTGCGGCTTCCCGATGAACATTTCAGCCTTGTAAATTTTTTTTACCGAGGGTATAGTTAGACGGCCTCGATGGTCGAGAGACCCGCGGTAGCCTGTCCGCATCTAACGTGCGGCTTCCCGATGAACATTTCACCCTTGTAAAAATTTTTTACCGAGGGTATAGTTTGAAGGCCTCGATGGTCGAGAGACCCGCGGTAGCCTGCCTCGTCTAACGTGCGGCTTCCCGATGAACATTTCAGCCTTGTAAATTTTTTTACCGAGGGTATAGTTAGACGGCCTCGATGGTCGAGAGACCCGCGGTAGCCTGTCCGCATCTAACGTGCGGCTTACCGATGAACATTTCACCCTTGTAAAAAAATTTTACCGAGGGTATAGTTTGAAGGCCTCGATGGTCGAGAGACCCGCGGTAGCCTGTCCGCGTCTAACGTGCGACACCACGATGAAAATTTCACCCTCGTAAAAAAATTTTACCGAGGGTATACTTTGCCGGCCTGGATGATCGAGAGACCCGCGATAGCCTGTCCGCGTCTAACGTGCGACACCACGATGAAAATTTCACCCTCGTAAAAAAATTTTACCGAGGGTATAGTTTGCCGGCCTGGATGATCGAGAGACCCGCGATAGCCTGTCCGCGTCTAACGTGCGACACCACGATGAAAATTTCACCCTCGTAAAATTTTTTTACCGAGGGTATACTTTGCCGGCCTGGATGATCGAGAGACCCGCGGTAGCCTGTCCGCGTCTAACGTGCGACACCACGATGAAAATTTCACCCTCGTAAAAATTTTTTACCGAGGGTATACTTTGCCGGCCTGGATGATCGAGAGACCCGCGATAGCCTGTCCGCGTCTAACGTGCGACACCACGATGAAAATTTCACCCTCGTAAAAATTTTTTACCGAGGGTATAGTTTGCCGGCCTGGATGATCGAGAGACCCGCGGTAGCCTGTCCGCGTCTAACGTGCGACACCACGATGAAAATTTCACCCTCGTAAAATTTTTTTACCGAGGGTATAC
>NW_026963755.1:7500-12500 GCF_036588685.1 Mytilus trossulus | reverse complement strand
TACCGCGGGTGTCGGTGTACGTGGTCGACCCGATAGCGGGCTACCGCTGGTAAAGGGACGTGGACGGCCTGGCTAGCGGGCTACCGCGGGTGTCAGTGTACGTGGTCGACCCGATACTGGGCTACCGCTGGTAAAGGGACGTGGACGGCCGTGCTAGCGGGCTACCGCGGGTATCGGTGTACGTGGTCGACCCGATAGCGGGCTACCGCGGGTAAAGGGACGTGGACGGCCTGGCTAGCGGGCTACCGCGGGTGTCGGTGTACGTGGTCGACCCGATAGCGGGCTACCGCTGGTAAAGGGACGTGGACGGCCTGGCTAGCGGGCTACCGCGGGTGTCAGTGTACGTGGTCGACCCGATAGCGAGCTACCGCGGGTAAAGGGACGTGGACGGCCGTGCTAGCGGGCTACCGCGGGTATCGGTGTACGTGGTCGACCCGATAGCGGGCTACCGCGGGTAAAGGGACGTGGACGGCCTGGCTAGCGGGCTACCGCGGGTGTCGGTGTACGTGGTCGACCCGATAGCGGGCTACCGCTGGTAAAGGGACGTGGACGGCCTGGCTAGCGGGCTACCGCGGGTGTCAGTGTACGTGGTCGACCCGATACTGGGCTACCGCTGGTAAAGGGACGTGGACGGCCGTGCTAGCGGGCTACCGCGGGTATCGGTGTACGTGGTCGACCCGATAGCGGGCTACCGCGGGTAAAGGGACGTGGACGGCCTGGCTAGCGGGCTACCGCGGGTGTCGGTGTACGTGGTCGACCCGATAGCGGGCTACCGCTGGTAAAGGGACGTGGACGGCCTGGCTAGCGGGCTACCGCGGGTGTCAGTGTACGTGGTCGACCCGATAGCGAGCTACCGCGGGTAAAGGGACGTGGACGGCCGTGCTAGCGGGCTACCGCGGGTATCGGTGTACGTGGTCGACCCGATAGCGGGCTACCGCGGGTAAAGGGACGTGGACGGCCTGGCTAGCGGGCTACCGCGGGTGTCGGTGTACGTGGTCGACCCGATAGCGGGCTACCGCTGGTAAAGGGACGTGGACGGCCTGGCTAGCGGGCTACCGCGGGTGTCAGTGTACGTGGTCGACCCGATACTGGGCTACCGCTGGTAAAGGGACGTGGACGGCCGTGCTAGCGGGCTACCGCGGGTATCGGTGTACGTGGTCGACCCGATAGCGGGCTACCGCGGGTAAAGGGACGTGGACGGCCTGGCTAGCGGGCTACCGCGGGTGTCAGTGTACGTGGTCGACCCGATAGCGGGCTACCGCTGGTAAAGGGACGTGAACGGCCTGGCTAGCGGGCTACCGCGGGTGTCAGTGTACGTGGTCGTCCCCAACCCGCGGTCGGTTAAGGCATGGAAAACAAAAATTAACAAGTCCCGCTTACGTCCTGACATTCGCGAAACCAGGTTAACGTATCGAGGAATACCATGCTTATGTCCATATGGTCCTGACATTCCAGGTTAACGTATCGAGGAATACCATGCTTATGTCCATATGGTCCTGACATTCGCGAAACCAGGTTAACGTATCGAGGAATACCATGCTTATGTCCATATGGTCCTGACACTCGCGAAACCAGGCTAACGTATCGAGGAATACCATGCTTATGTCCATATGGACCTGACATTCGCGAACGAAACCAGGCTAACGTATCGAGGACTAAGGACAGCTCGGGTCCTGACACGGACTGGTTAGGGTTAGGGTTAGGGTTAGGGTTAGGGTTAGGGTTAGGGTTAGGGTTAGGGTTAGGGTTAGGGTTAGGGTTAGGGTTAGGGTTAGGGTTAGGGTTAGGGTTAGGGTTAGGGTTAGGGTTAGGGTTAGGGTTAGGGTTAGGGTTAGGGTTAGGGTTAGGGTTAGGGTTAGGGTTAGGGTTAGGGTTAGGGTTAGGGTTAGGGTTAGGGTTAGGGTTAGGGTTAGGGTTTTAGTTAGGGTTAGGGTTAGGGTTAGGGTTAGGGTTAGGGTTAGGGTTAGGGTTAGGGTTAGGGTTAGGGTTAGGGACGTGCATCGTCAAGAGGCGGCTTAGGGTTAGGGTGTACGATGCCTGCCTTTGTTACGTTACGTTACATGAAATGTGATCGTTTCATCGAGAGACCTGCTGTACTATTCTAACGTGCGGCTTCCCGATGAAAATTTCACCCTCGTAAAAAAGTTTTACCGAGGGTATAGTTTGAAGGCTTCGATGGTCGAGAGACCCGCGGTAGCCTGCCTGCGTCTAACGTGCGGCTTACCGATGAAAATTTCACCCTTGTAAAATTTTTTTTACCGAGGGTATAGTTTGACGGCCTCGATGGTCGAGAGACCCGCGGTAGCCTGCCTGCGTCTAACGTGCGGCTTACCGATGAACATTTCAGCCTTGTAAATTTTTTTTACCGAGGGTGTAGTTAGACGGCCTCGATGGTCGAGAGACCCGCAGTAGCTTGCCTGCGTCTAACGTGCGGCTTCCCGATGAAAATTTCACCCTTGTAAAAAAATTTTACCGAGGGTATAGTTTGACGGCCTCGATGGTCGAGAGACCCGCGGTAGCCTGCCTGCGTCTAACGTGCGGCTTCCCGATGAAAATTTCACCCTTGTAAAATTTTTTTACCGTGGGTATAGTTAGACGGCCTCGATGGTCGAGAGACCCGCGGTAGCCTGTCCGCGTCTAACGTGCGGCTTACCGATGAACATTTCACCCTTGTAAATTTTTTTTACCGAGGGTATAGTTTGACGGCCTCGATGGTCGAGAGACCCGCGGTAGCCTGTCCGCATCTAACGTGCGGCTTCCCGATGAACATTTCAGCCTTGTAAAATTTTTTTTTACCGAGGGTACAGTTAGACGGCTTCGATGGTCGAGAGACCCGCGGTAGCCTGCCTCGTCTAACGTGCGGCTTCCCGATGAACATTTCAGCCTTGTAAATTTTTTTTACCGAGGGTATAGTCAGACGGCCTCGATGGTCGAGAGACCCGCAGAAGCCTGCCTGCGTCTAACGTACGGCTTCCCGATGAACATTTCAGCCTTGTAAAAATTTTTTACCGAGGGTGTAGTTAGACGGCCTCGATGGTCGAGAGACCCGCAGTAGCTTGCCTGCGTCTAACGTGCGCCTTCCCGATGAAGATTTCACCCTCGTAAAAAAGTTTTACCGAGGGTATAGTTTGAAGGCTTCGATGGTCGAGAGACCCGCGGTAGCCTGCCTGCGTCTAACGTGCGGCTTACCGATGAAAATTTCACCCTTGTAAAATTTTTTTTACCGAGGGTATAGTTTGACGGCCTCGATGGTCGAGAGACCCGCGGTAGCCTGCCTGCGTCTAACGTGCGGCTTACCGATGAACATTTCAGCCTTGTAAATTTTTTTTTACCGAGGGTATAGTCAGACGGCCTCGATGGTCGAGAGACCCGCAGTAGCTTGCCTGCGTCTAACGTACGGCTTCCCGATGAAAATTTCACCCTCGTAAATTTTTTTTTACCGAGGGTATAGTTTGAAGGCCTCGATGGTCGAGAGACCCGCGGTAGCCTGCCTCGTCTAACGTGCGGCTTCCCGATGAACATTTCAGCCTTGTGAATTTTTTTTACCGAGGGTACAGTTAGACGGCTTCGATGGTCGAGAGACCCGCGGTAGCCTGCCTGCGTCTAACGTGCGGCTTCCCGATGAAAATTTCAGCCTTGTAAAATTTTTTTACCGAGGGTACAGTTAGACGGCTTCGATGGTCGAGAGACCCGCGGTAGCCTGCCTGCGTCTAACGTGCGGCTTCCCGATGAACATTTCAGCCTTGTAAATTTTTTTTACCGAGGGTATAGTTAGACGGCCTCGATGGTCGAGACCCGCGGTAGCCTGCCTGCGTCTAACGTGCGCCTTCCCGATGAACATTTCACCCTTGTAAAAATTTTTACCGAGGGTATAGTTTGAAGGCCTCGATGGTCGAGAGACCCGCGGTAGCCTGTCCGCATCTAACGTGCGGCTTCCCGATGAACATTTCAGCCTTGTAAAAATTTTTTACCGAGGGTACAGTTAGACGGCTTCGATGGTCGAGAGACCCGCGGTAGCCTGCCTGCGTCTAACGTGCGGCTTCCCGATGAACATTTCAGCCTTGTGAATTTTTTTTACCGAGGGTACAGTTAGACGGCTTCGATGGTCGAGAGACCCGCGGTAGCCTGCCTCGTCTAACGTGCGGCTTCCCGATGAACATTTCAGCCTTGTGAATTTTTTTTACCGAGGGTACAGTCAGACGGCTTCGATGGTCGAGAGACCCGCGGTAGCCTGCCTCGTCTAACGTGCGGCTTCCCGATGAACATTTCAGCCTTGTACATTTTTTTTTACCGAGGGTACAGTTAGACGGCTTCGATCGATGGTCGAGAGACCCGCGGTAGCCTGCCTCGTCTAACGTGCGGCTTCCCGATGAACATTTCAGCCTTGTACATTTTTTTTACCGAGGGTACAGTTAGACGGCTTCGATCGATGGTCGAGAGACCCGCGGTAGCCTGCCTCGTCTAACGTGCGGCTTCCCGATGAACATGTCAGCCTTGTAAATTTTTTTTTACCGAGGGTACAGTTAGACGGCCTCGATGGTCGAGAGATCCGCGGTAGCCTGTCCGCGTCTAACGTGCGGCTTCCCGATGAATATCTCAGCCTTGTCAATTTTTTTTACCGAGGGTACAGTTAGACGGCCTCGATGGTCGAGAGACCCGCGGTAGCTTGCCTGCGTCTAACGTACGGCTTCCCGATGGAAATTTCAGCCTTGTAAATTTTTTTTTACCGAGGGGATAGTTAGACGGCCTCGATGGTCGAGAGACCCGCGGTAGCCTGCCTCGTCTAACGTGCGGCTTCCCGATGAACATTTCAGCCTTGTACATTTTTTTTTACCGAGGGTACAGTTAGACGGCCTCGATGGTCGAGAGATCCGCGGTAGCCTGTCCGCGTCTAACGTGCGGCTTCCCGATGAACATTTCACCCTTGTAAAAAATTTTACCGAGGGTAAAGTCAGACGGCCTCGATGGTCGAGAGACCCGCGGTAGCCTGCCTCGTCTAA
>NW_026963754.1:7500-10000 GCF_036588685.1 Mytilus trossulus | reverse complement strand
CCGCGGGTATCGGTGTACGTGGTCGACCCGATAGCGGGCTACCGCGGGTAAAGGGACGTGGACGGCCTGGCTAGCGGGCTACCGCGGGTGTCAGTGTACGTGGTCGACCCGATAGCGGGCTACCGCTGGTAAAGGGACGTGAACGGCCTGGCTAGCGGGCTACCGCGGGTGTCAGTGTACGTGGTCGTCCCCAACCCGCGGTCGGTTAAGGCATGGAAAACAAAAATTAACAAGTCCCGCTTACGTCCTGACATTCGCGAAACCAGGTTAACGTATCGAGGAATACCATGCTTATGTCCATATGGTCCTGACATTCGCGAAACCAGGTTAACGTATCGAGGAATACCATGCTTATGTCCATATGGTCCTGACATTCGCGAAACCAGGTTAACGTATCGAGGAATACCATGCTTATGTCCATATGGTCCTGACACTCGCGAAACCAGGCTAACGTATCGAGGAATACCATGCTTATGTCCATATGGACCTGACATTCGCGAACGAAACCAGGCTAACGTATCGAGGACTAAGGACAGCTCGGGTCCTGACACGGACTGGTTAGGGTGGTTAGGGTTAGGGTTAGGGTTAGGGTTAGGGTTAGGGTTAGGGTTAGGGTTAGGGTTAGGGTTAGGGTTAGGGTTAGGGTTAGGGTTAGGGTTAGGGTTAGGGTTAGGGTTAGGGTTAGGGTTAGGGTTAGGGTTAGGGTTAGGGTTAGGGTTAGGGTTAGGGTTAGGGTTAGGGTTAGGGTTAGGGTTAGGGTTAGGGTTAGGGTTAGGGTTAGGGTTAGGGTTTTAGTTAGGGTTAGGGTTAGGGTTAGGGTTAGGGTTAGGGTTAGGGTTAGGGTTAGGGTTAGGGTTAGGGTTAGGGACGTGCATCGTCAAGAGGCGGCTTAGGGTTAGGGTGTACGATGCCTGCCTTTGTTACGTTACGTTACATGAAATGTGATCGTTTCATCGAGAGACCTGCTGTACTATTCTAACGTGCGGCTTCCCGATGAAAATTTCACCCTCGTAAAAAAGTTTTACCGAGGGTATAGTTTGAAGGCTTCGATGGTCGAGAGACCCGCGGTAGCCTGCCTGCGTCTAACGTGCGGCTTACCGATGAAAATTTCACCCTTGTAAAATTTTTTTTACCGAGGGTATAGTTTGACGGCCTCGATGGTCGAGAGACCCGCGGTAGCCTGTCCGCATCTAACGTGCGGCTTCCCGATGAACATTTCAGCCTTGTAAAAATTTTTTACCGAGGGTACAGTTAGACGGCTTCGATGGTCGAGAGACCCGCGGTAGCCTGCCTGCGTCTAACGTGCGGCTTCCCGATGAACATTTCAGCCTTGTGAATTTTTTTTACCGAGGGTACAGTTAGACGGCTTCGATGGTCGAGAGACCCGCGGTAGCCTGCCTCGTCTAACGTGCGGCTTCCCGATGAACATTTCAGCCTTGTGAATTTTTTTTACCGAGGGTACAGTCAGACGGCTTCGATGGTCGAGAGACCCGCGGTAGCCTGCCTCGTCTAACGTGCGGCTTCCCGATGAACATTTCAGCCTTGTACATTTTTTTTTACCGAGGGTACAGTTAGACGGCTTCGATCGATGGTCGAGAGACCCGCGGTAGCCTGCCTCGTCTAACGTGCGGCTTCCCGATGAACATTTCAGCCTTGTACATTTTTTTTACCGAGGGTACAGTTAGACGGCTTCGATCGATGGTCGAGAGACCCGCGGTAGCCTGCCTCGTCTAACGTGCGGCTTCCCGATGAACATGTCAGCCTTGTAAATTTTTTTTTACCGAGGGTACAGTTAGACGGCCTCGATGGTCGAGAGATCCGCGGTAGCCTGTCCGCGTCTAACGTGCGGCTTCCCGATGAATATCTCAGCCTTGTCAATTTTTTTTACCGAGGGTACAGTTAGACGGCCTCGATGGTCGAGAGACCCGCGGTAGCTTGCCTGCGTCTAACGTACGGCTTCCCGATGGAAATTTCAGCCTTGTAAATTTTTTTTTACCGAGGGGATAGTTAGACGGCCTCGATGGTCGAGAGACCCGCGGTAGCCTGCCTCGTCTAACGTGCGGCTTCCCGATGAACATTTCAGCCTTGTACATTTTTTTTTACCGAGGGTACAGTTAGACGGCCTCGATGGTCGAGAGATCCGCGGTAGCCTGTCCGCGTCTAACGTGCGGCTTCCCGATGAACATTTCACCCTTGTAAAAAATTTTACCGAGGGTAAAGTCAGACGGCCTCGATGGTCGAGAGACCCGCGGTAGCCTGCCTCGTCTAACGTGCGGCTTCCCGATGAACATGTCAGCCTTGTAAATTTTTTTTTACCGAGGGTACAGTTAGACGGCCTCGATGGTCGAGAGATCCGCGGTAGCCTGTCCTCGTCTAACGTGCGGCTTCCCGATGAACATTTCAGCCTGGTAAAAAAAATTCTACCGAGGGTACAGTTAGACGGCCTCGATGGTCGAGAGACCCGCAGTAGCTTGCCTGCGTCTAACGTGCGGCTTCCCGA
>NW_026963753.1:22500-26162 GCF_036588685.1 Mytilus trossulus | reverse complement strand
GCCTGCGTCTAACGTGCGGCTTCCCGATGAAAATTTCACCCTTCTAAATTTTTTTTTACCGAGGGTATAGTTTGACGGCCTCGATGGTCGAGAGACCCACGGTAGCCTGCCTGCGTCTATCGTGCGGCTTCCGATGAAAATTTCACCCTTGTAAATTTTTTTTTACCGAGGGTATAGTTTGAAGGCCTCGATGGTGTCGAGAGACCCGCGGTAGCCTGTCCGCATCTAACGTGCGGCTTACCGATGAAAATTTCACCCTCGTAAAAAAATTTTACCGAGGGTATAGTTTGACGGCCTCGATGGTCGAGAGACCCGCGGTAGCCTGCCTGCGTCTAACGTGCGGCTGCCCGATGAAAATTTCACCCTCGTAAAATTTTTTTACCGAGGGTATAGTTTGAAGGCCTCGATGGTCGAGAGACCCGCGGTAGCATGTCCGCATCTAACGTGCGGCTTACCGATGAAAATTTCACCCTCGTAAAATTTTTTTACCGAGGGTATAGTTTGACGGCCTCGATGGTCGAGAGACCCGCGGTAGCCTGCCTGCGTCTAACGTGCGGCTGCCCGATGAAAATTTCACCCTCGTAAAAATTTTTTACCGAGGGTATAGTTTGAAGGCCTCGATGGTCGAGAGACCCGCGGTAGCCTGTCCGCGTCTAACGTGCGGCTGACCGATGAAAATTTCACCCTCGTAAAATTTTTTTACCGAGGGTATAGTTTGACGGCCTCGATGGTCGAGAGACCCGCGGTAGCCTGCCTGCGTCTAACGTGCGGCTGCCCGATGAAAATTTCACCCTCGTAAAAATTTTTTACCGAGGGTATAGTTTGAAGGCCTCGATGGTCGAGAGACCCGCGGTAGCCTGTCCGCGTCTAACGTGCGACACCACGATGAAAATTTCACCCTCGTAAAATTTTTTTACCGAGGGTATAGTTTGAAGGCCTCGATGGTCGAGAGACCCGCGGTAGCCTGTCCGCGTCTAACGTGCGACACCACGATGAAAATTTCACCCTCGTAAAATTTTTTTACCGAGGGTATAGTTTGAAGGCCTCGATGGTCGAGAGACCCGCGGTAGCCTGTCCGCGTCTAACGTGCGACACCACGATGAAAATTTCACCCTCGTAAAATTTTTTTACCGAGGGTATAGTTTGCCGGCCTGGATGATCGAGAGACCCGCGGTAGCCTGTCCGCGTCTAACGTGCGACACCGCGATGAAAATTTCACCCTCGTAAAATTTTTTTACCGAGGGTATAGTTTGCCGGCCTGGATGATCGAGAGACCCGCGGTAGCCTGTCCGCGTCCAACGTGCGACACCACGATGAGAATTTCACCCTCGTAAATTTTTTTTACCGAGGGTATAGTTTGCCGGCCTGGATGATCGAGAGACCCGCGGTAGCCTGTCCGCGTCTAACGTGCGACACCACGATGAGAATTTCACCCTCGTAAAATTTTTTTACCGAGGGTATAGTTTGAAGGCCTCGATGGTCGAGAGACCCGCGGTAGCCTGTCCGCGTCTAACGTGCGGCTTCCCGATGAAAATTTCAGCCTTGTAAAATTTTTTTACCGAGGGTATAGTTAGACGGCCTCGATGGTCGAGAGACCCGCGGTAGCCTGCCTGCGTCTAACGTGCGGCTTCCCGATGAACATTTCAGCCTTGTAAATTTTTTTTACCGAGGGTATAGTTAGACGGCCTCGATGGTCGAGAGACCCGCGGTAGCCTGCCTGCGTCTAACGTGCGGCTTCCCGATGAAAATTTCAGCCTTGTGAAATTTTTTTTTACCGAGGGTACAGTTAGACGGCTTCGATGGTCGAGAGACCCGCGGTAGCCTGCCTCGTCTAACGTGCGGCTTCCCGATGAAAATTTCAGCCTCGTAAAATTTTTTTACCGAGGGTATAGTTAGACGGCCTCGATGGTCGAGAGACCCGCGGTAGCCTGTCCGCATCTAACGTGCGGCTTCCCGATGAAGATTTCAGCCTTGTAAATTTTTTTTACCGAGGGTATAGTTAGACGGCCTCGATGGTCGAGAGACCCGCGGTAGCCTGCCTGCGTCTAACGTGCGGCCTTCCCGATGAAAATTTCACCCTTGTAAAAATTTTTTTTTTACCGAGGGTATAGTTTGAAGGCCTCGATGGTCGAGAGACCCGCGGTAGTCTGCCTGCGTCTAACGTGCGCCTTCCCGATGAACATTTCACCCTTGTGAAATTTTTTTTTACCGAGGGTATAGTTTGAAGGCCTCGATGGTCGAGAGACCCGCGGTAGCCTGCCTCGTCTAACGTGCGGCTTCCCGATGAACATTTCAGCCTTGTGAATTTTTTTTACCGAGGGTATAGTTAGACGGCCTCGATGGTCGAGAGACCCGCGGTAGCCTGCCTGCGTCTATCGTGCGGCTTCCCGATGAAAATTTCAGCCTTGTAAATTTTTTTTACCGAGGGTGTAGTCAGACGGCCTTCGATGGTCGAGAGACCCGCAGTAGCTTGCCTGCGTCTACCGTACGGCTTCCCGATGAACATTTCAGCCTTGTAATTTTTTTTTACCGAGGGTATAGTCAGACGGCCTTCGATGGTCGAGAGACCCGCGGTAGCTTGCCTGCGTCTAACGTACGGCTTCCCGATGAACATTTCAGCCTTGTAAAATTTTTTTACCGAGGGTGTAGTCAGACGGCCTTCGATGGTCGAGAGACCCGCAGTAGCTTGCCTGCGTCTACCGTACGGCTTCCCGATGAACATTTCAGCCTTGTAATTTTTTTTTACCGAGGGTATAGTCAGACGGCCTCGATGGTCGAGAGACCCGCGGTAGCCTGTCCGCGTCTAACGTGCGGCTTCCCGATGAACATTTCACCCTCGTAAAATTTTTTTTACCGAGGGTATACTTTGCCGGCCTGGACGATCGAGAGACCCGCGGTAGCCTGTCCGCGTCTAACGTGCGACACCACGATGAAAATTTCACCCTCGTAAAAAATTTTTACCGAGGGTATAGTTTGCCGGCCTGGATGATCGAGAGACCCGCGGTAGCCTGTCCGCGTCTAACGTGCGACACCACGATGAAAATTTCACACCTCGTAAAAAATTTTTACCGAGGGTATAGTTTGCCGGCCTGGATGATCGAGAGACCCGCGGTAGCCTGTCCGCGTCTAACGTGCGACACCACGATGAAAATTTCACCCTCGTAAAAAATTTTTACCGAGGGTATAGTTTGCCGGCCTGGATGATCGAGAGACCCGCGGTAGCCTGTCCGCGTCTAACGTGCGACACCACGATGAAAATTTCACCCTCGTAAAATTTTTTTACCGAGGGTATAGTTTGCCGGCCTGGATGATCGAGAGACCCGCGGTAGCCTGTCCGCGTCTAACGTGCGACACCACGATGAAAATTTCACCCTCGTAAAATTTTTTTACCGAGGGTATAGTTTGCCGGCCTGGATGATCGAGAGACCCGCGGTAGCCTGTCCGCGTCTAACGTGCGACACCACGATGAAAATTTCACCCTCGTAAAAATTTTTTACCGAGGGTATAGTTTGCCGGCCTGGATGATCGAGAGACCCGCGGTAGCCTGTCCGCGTCTAACGTGCGACACCACGATGAAAATTTCACCCTCGTAAAAAATTTTTACCGAGGGTATAGTTTGCCGGCCTGGATGATCGAGAGACCCGCGGTAGCCTGTCCGCGTC
>NW_026963753.1:5000-12500 GCF_036588685.1 Mytilus trossulus | reverse complement strand
TTCATCGGGCTTACCCGCGGCTGAGAAGGGACGTGGTCGACCTCGATAGCGGGGCTACCGCATGCGATGGGAAAAAAAAAAAAAAAAAAAAAAAAAAAAATTTTCATCGGGCTTACCCGCGGCTGAGAAGGGACGTGGTCGTCCTCGATAGCGGGGCTACCGCATGCGATGGGAAAATTTTTTTTTTTTTTTTTTTTTTTCATCGGGCTTACCGCGGCTGAGAAGGGACGTGGTCGACCTCGATAGCGGGGCTACCGCATGCGATGGGGAAAAAAAAAAAAAAAAAAAAAAAAAAATTTCATCGGGCTTACCCGCGGCTGAGAAGATACGTGGTCGTCCTCGATAGCGGGGCTACCGCATGCGATGGGAATTTTTTTTTTTTTTTTTTTTTTTTCATCGGGCTTACCCGCGGCTGAGAAGGGACGTGGTCGACCTCGATAGCGGGGCTACCGCATGCGATGGGGAAAAAAAAAAAAAAAAAAAAAAAAAAATTTTCATCGGGCTTACCCGCGGCTGTGAAGGGACGTGGTCGTCCTCGATAGCGGGGCTACCGCATGCGATGGGAAAATTTTTTTTTTTTTTTTTTTTTTTTCATCGGGCTTACCCGCGGCTGAGAAGGGACGTGGTCGACCTGATAGCGGTGCTACCGCATGCAATGGGGAAAAAAAAAAATCTTTTTTCAGCGGGCTTACCCGCGGCTGAGAAGGTACCGCGGGTATCAGTGTACGTGGTCGACCCGATAGCGGGCTACCGCGGGTAAAGGGACGTGGACGGCCGTGCTAGCGGGCTACCGCGGGTATCATCGTACGTGGTCGACCCGATAGCGAGCTACCGCGGGTAAAGGGACGTGGACGGCCGTGCTAGCGGGCTACCGCGGGTATCATCGTACGTGGTCGACCCGATAGCGGGCTACCGCGGGTAAAGGGACGTGGACGGCCGTGCTAGCGGGCTACCGCGGGTATCATCGTACGTGGTCGACCCGATAGCGAGCTACCGCGGGTAATGGGACGTGGACGGCCGTGCTAGCGGGCTACCGCGGGTATCATCGTACGTGGTCGACCCGATAGCGAGCTACCGCGGGTAAAGGGACGTGGACGGCCGTGCTAGCGGGCTACCGCGGGTATCATCGTACGTGGTCGACCCGATAGCGGGCTACCGCGGGTAAAGGGACGTGGACGGCCGTGCTAGCGGGCTACCGCGGGTATCATCGTACGTGGTCGACCCGATAGCGGGCTACCGCGGGTAAAGGGACGTGGACGGCGGTGCTAGCGGGCTACCGCGGGTATCATCGTACGTGGTCGACCCGATAGCGGGCTACCGCGGGTAAAGGGACGTGGACGGCCGTGCTAGCGGGCTACCGCGGGTATCATCGTACGTGGTCGACCCGATAGCGGGCTACCGCGGGTAAAGGGACGTGGACGGCCGTGCTAGCGGGCTACCGCGGGTATCATCGTACGTGGTCGACCCGATAGCGGGCTACCGCGGGTAAAGGGACGTGGACGGCCGTGCTAGCGGGCTACCGCGGGTATCATCGTACGTGGTCGACCCGATAGCGGGCTACCGCGGGTAAAGGGACGTGGACGGCCGTGCTAGCGGGCTACCGCGGGTATCATCGTACGTGGTCGACCCGATAGCGAGCTACCGCGGGTAAAGGGACGTGGACGGCCGTGCTAGCGGGCTACCGCGGGTATCATCGTACGTGGTCGACCCGATAGCGGGCTACCGCAGGTAAAGGGACGTCGACGGCCTCGGTAGCGAGCTACCGCGGGTAAGAAGGGACGTGGTCGACCCGATAGCGGGCTACCGCAGGTAAAGGTACGTCGACGGGCTCGGTAGCGAGCTACCGCGGATAAGAAGGGACGTGGTCGACCCGATAGCGGGCTACCGCAGGTAAAGGTACGTCGACGGCCTCGGTAGCCAGCTACCGCGGGTAAGAAGGGACGTGGTCGACCCGATAGCGGGCTATCGCAGGTAAAGGAACGTCGACGGCCTCGGTAGCCAGCTACCGCGGATAAGAAGGGACGTGGTCGACCCGATAGCGGGCTATCGCAGGTAAAGGAACGTCGACGGCCTCGGTAGCCAGCTACCGCGGGTAAGAAGGGACGTGGTCGACCCGATAGCGGGCTACCGCAGGCAAAGGGACGTCGACGGCCTCGGTAGCCAGCTACCGCGGGTAAGAAGGGACGTGGTCGACCCGATAGCGGGCTACCGCAGGTAAAGGTACGTCGACGGGCTCGGTAGCCAGCTACCGCGGGTAAGAAGGGACGTGGTCGACCCGATAGCGGGCCATCGCAGGCAAAGGAACGTCGACGGCCTCGGTAGCCAGCTACCGCGGGTAAGAAGGGACGTGGTCGACCCGATAGCGGGCTATCGCAGGTAAAGGAACGTCGACGGCCTCGGTAGCCAGCTACCGCGGGTAAGAAGGGACGTGGTCGACCCGATAGCGGGCCATCGCAGGCAAAGGAACGTCGACGGCCTCGGTAGCCAGCTACCGCGGGTAAGGAGGGGACGTGGTCGACCCGATAGCGGGCCATCGCAGGCAAAGGAACGTCGACGGCCTCGGTAGCCAGCTACCGCGGGTAAGGAGGGGACGTGGTCGACCTGATAGCGGGCTATCGCAGGTAAGGGAACGTCGACGGCCTCGGTAGCCAGCTACCGTGGGTAAGAAGGGACGTGGTCGACCTGACAGCGGGCTAGCGCGGGTATAAGTGTACGTGGACGGCCTGATAGCGGGCTACCACGGGCTTATGCGGGTCTTCACGTCCCTACGTAGACTTTAACCCGCGGTAGCCCGCAAAAGGCCGACCACGTACCTTTACCTGCGGTAGAGACCCGTGATCGCCCGCTACCAGACAGGCCGACCACGTACCTACACGTATCGAGGAATAATGCCAGCCTGGGTCCTGACACGGCCTAAGTAACAGGCTTTAGGGTTAGGGTTAGGGTTAGGGTTAGGGTTAGGGTTAGGGTTAGGGTTAGGGTTAGGGTTAGGGTTAGGGTTAGGGTTAGGGTTAGGGTTAGGGTTAGGGTTAGGGTTAGGGTTAATTTAGGGTTAGGGTTAGGGTTAGGGTTAGGGTTAATTTAGGGTTAGGGTTAATTTAGGGTTAGGGTTAGGGTTAGGGTTAGGGTTAGGGTTAGGGTTAGGGTTAGGGTTAATTTAGGGTTAGGGTTAGGGTTAGGGTTAGGGTTAATTTAGGGTTAGGGTTAATTTAGGGTTAGGGTTAGGGTTAGGGTTAGGGTTAGGGTTAGGGGTTAGGGTTAGGGTTAGGGTTAGGGTTAGGGTTAGGGTTAGGGTTAGGGTTAGGGTTAGGGTTAGGGTTAATTTAGGGTTAGGGTTAGGGTTAGGGTTAGGGTTAGGGTTAATTTAGGGTTAGGGTTAATTTAGGGTTAGGGTTAGGGTTAGGGTTAGGGTTAGGGTTAGGGTTAGGGTTAGGGTTAGGGTTAGGGTTAGGGTTAGGGTTAGGGGTAGGGGTAGGGGTAGGGTTAGGGTTAGGGTTAGGGTTAGGGTTAGGGTTAGGGTTAGGGTTAGGGTTAGGGTTAGGGTTAGGGTTAGGGTTAGGGTTAATTTAGGGTTAGGGTTAGGGTTAGGGACGGGCATCGTCAAGAGGCGGCTTAGGGTTAGGGTGTACGATGCCTGCCTGCCTTCGTTCGTTACGTTACGTTACATGAAATGTGATCGTTTCATCGAGAGACCTGCTGTACTATTCTTACGTGCGGCTTCCCGATGAAAAATTGTCAACCTGTAACACTTTTTGACTAGGCTATGGCTTTGCCGGCCGCCGATGGTCGAGAGACCCGCGGTAACCTGTCCGCGTCTCACGTGCGACATCCCGATGAAAATTTCACCCACGTAAAAAATATTTACCGAGGGTATTGTTTGCCGGCCTGGATGGTCGAGAGACCCGCGGTAGCTCGCCTGCGTCTAACGTGCGGCTTCCCGATGAAAATTTCACCCTTCTAAATTTTTTTTTACCGAGGGTATAGTTTGACGGCCTCGATGGTCGAGAGACCCACGGTAGCCTGCCTGCGTCTATCGTGCGGCTTCCCGATGAAAATTTCACCCTTGTAAATTTTTTTTTTACCGAGGGTATAGTTTGAAGGCCTCGATGGTCGAGAGACCCGCGGTAGCCTGTCCGCATCTAACGTGCGGCTTACCGATGAAAATTTCACCCTCGTAAAAAAAATTTTACCGAGGGTATAGTTTTGACGGCCTCGATGGTCGAGAGACCCGCGGTAGCCTGCCTGCGTCTAACGTGCGGCTGCCCGATGAAAATTTCACCCTCGTAAAATTTTTTTACCGAGGGTATAGTTTGAAGGCCTCGATGGTCGAGAGACCCGCGGTAGCATGTCCGCATCTAACGTGCGGCTTACCGATGAAAATTTCACCCTCGTAAAATTTTTTTACCGAGGGTATAGTTTGACGGCCTCGATGGTCGAGAGACCCGCGGTAGCCTGCCTGCGTCTAACGTGCGGCTGCCCGATGAAAATTTCACCCTCGTAAAATTTTTTTACCGAGGGTATAGTTTGAAGGCCTCGATGGTCGAGAGACCCGCGGTAGCCTGTCCGCGTCTAACGTGCGGCTGACCGATGAAAATTTCACCCTCGTAAAATTTTTTTACCGAGGGTATAGTTTGACGGCCTCGATGGTCGAGAGACCCGCGGTAGCCTGCCTGCGTCTAACGTGCGGCTGCCCGATGAAAATTTCACCCTCGTAAAAATTTTTTACCGAGGGTATAGTTTGAAGGCCTCGATGGTCGAGAGACCCGCGGTAGCCTGTCCGCGTCTAACGTGCGACACCACGATGAAAATTTCACCCTCGTAAAATTTTTTTACCGAGGGTATAGTTTGAAGGCCTCGATGGTCGAGAGACCCGCGGTAGCCTGTCCGCGTCTAACGTGCGACACCACGATGAAAATTTCACCTCGTAAAATTTTTTTACCGAGGTATAGTTTGAAGGCCTCGATGGTCGAGAGACCCGCGGTAGCCTGTCCGCGTCTAACGTGCGACACCACGATGAAAATTTCACCCTCGTAAAATTTTTTTACCGAGGGTATAGTTTGCCGGCCTGGATGATCGAGAGACCCGCGGTAGCCTGTCCGCGTCTAACGTGCGACACCGCGATGAAAATTTCACCCTCGTAAAATTTTTTTACCGAGGGTATAGTTTGCCGGCCTGGATGATCGAGAGACCCGCGGTAGCCTGTCCGCGTCCAACGTGCGACACCACGATGAGAATTTCACCCTCGTAAATTTTTTTTACCGAGGGTATAGTTTGCCGGCCTGGATGATCGAGAGACCCGCGGTAGCCTGTCCGCGTCTAACGTGCGACACCACGATGAGAATTTCACCCTCGTAAAATTTTTTACCGAGGGTATAGTTTGAAGGCCTCGATGGTCGAGAGACCCGCGGTAGCCTGTCCGCGTCTAACGTGCGGCTTCCCGATGAAAATTTCAGCCTTGTAAAATTTTTTTACCGAGGGTATAGTTAGACGGCCTCGATGGTCGAGAGACCCGCGGTAGCCTGCCTGCGTCTAACGTGCGGCTTCCCGATGAACATTTCAGCCTTGTAAATTTTTTTTACCGAGGGTATAGTTAGACGGCCTCGATGGTCGAGAGACCCGCGGTAGCCTGCCTGCGTCTAACGTGCGGCTTCCCGATGAAAATTTCAGCCTTGTGAAATTTTTTTTTACCGAGGGTACAGTTAGACGGCTTCGATGGTCGAGAGACCCGCGGTAGCCTGCCTCGTCTAACGTGCGGCTTCCCGATGAAAATTTCAGCCTCGTAAAATTTTTTTACCGAGGGTATAGTTAGACGGCCTCGATGGTCGAGAGACCCGCGGTAGCCTGTCCGCATCTAACGTGCGGCTTCCCGATGAAGATTTCAGCCTTGTAAATTTTTTTTACCGAGGGTATAGTTAGACGGCCTCGATGGTCGAGAGACCCGCGGTAGCCTGCCTGCGTCTAACGTGCGGCCTTCCCGATGAAAATTTCACCCTTGTAAAATTTTTTTTTTACCGAGGGTATAGTTTGAAGGCCTCGATGGTCGAGAGACCCGCGGTAGTCTGCCTGCGTCTAACGTGCGCCTTCCCGATGAACATTTCACCCTTGTGAAATTTTTTTTTACCGAGGGTATAGTTTGAAGGCCTCGATGGTCGAGAGACCCGCGGTAGCCTGCCTCGTCTAACGTGCGGCTTCCGATGAACATTTCAGCCTTGTGAATTTTTTTTACCGAGGGTATAGTTAGACGGCCTCGATGGTCGAGAGACCCGCGGTAGCCTGCCTGCGTCTATCGTGCGGCTTCCCGATGAAAATTTCAGCCTTGTAAATTTTTTTTACCGAGGGTGTAGTCAGACGGCCTTCGATGGTCGAGAGACCCGCAGTAGCTTGCCTGCGTCTACCGTACGGCTTCCGATGAACATTTCAGCCTTGTAATTTTTTTTTACCGAGGGTATAGTCAGACGGCCTTCGATGGTCGAGAGACCCGCGGTAGCTTGCCTGCGTCTAACGTACGGCTTCCGATGAACATTTCAGCCTTGTAAAATTTTTTACCGAGGGTGTAGTCAGACGGCCTTCGATGGTCGAGAGACCCGCAGTAGCTTGCCTGCGTCTACCGTACGGCTTCCCGATGAACATTTCAGCCTTGTAATTTTTTTTTACCGAGGGTATAGTCAGACGGCCTCGATGGTCGAGAGACCCGCGGTAGCCTGTCCGCGTCTAACGTGCGGCTCCCGATGAACATTTCACCCTCGTAAAATTTTTTTTACCGAGGGTATACTTTGCCGGCCTGGACGATCGAGAGACCCGCGTAGCCTGTCCGCGTCTAACGTGCGACACCACGATGAAAATTTCACCCTCGTAAAAAATTTTTACCGAGGGTATAGTTTGCCGGCCTGGATGATCGAGAGACCCGCGGTAGCCTGTCCGCGTCTAACGTGCGACACCACGATGAAAATTTCACCCTCGTAAAAAATTTTTACCGAGGGTATAGTTTGCCGGCCTGGATGATCGAGAGACCCGCGGTAGCCTGTCCGCGTCTAACGTGCGACACCACGATGAAAATTTCACCCTCGTAAAAAATTTTTACCGAGGGTATAGTTTGCCGGCCTGGATGATCGAGAGACCCGCGGTAGCCTGTCCGCGTCTAACGTGCGACACCACGATGAAAATTTCAACCCTCGTAAAATTTTTTTACCGAGGGTATAGTTTGCCGGCCTGGATGATCGAGAGACCCGCGGTAGCCTGTCCGCGTCTAACGTGCGACACCACGATGAAAATTTCACCCTCGTAAAATTTTTTTACCGAGGGTATAGTTTGCCGGCCTGGATGATCGAGAGACCCGCGGTAGCCTGTCCGCGTCTAACGTGCGACACCACGATGAAATTTCACCCTCGTAAAAATTTTTTACCGAGGGTATAGTTTGCCGGCCTGGATGATCGAGAGACCCGCGGTAGCCTGTCCGCGTCTAACGTGCGACACCACGATGAAAATTTCACCCTCGTAAAA